>NW_024395824.1:15215094-15515094 GCF_016617805.1 Bactrocera tryoni | reverse complement strand
TCTTTCACACAATACGCCCGATAGAACCGTATATGCGATGTTGAGGATGCTAATCACACGGTAGTTGGCGCAGATTGTGGGGTCTCCTTTTTTATGGATTGGGCATAGCACACTTAAATTCCAATCGTTGGGCATGCTTTCGTCCGACCATATTTTACAAAGAAGCTGATGCATGCTCCCTATCAGTTCTTCGCCGCCGTGTTTGAATAGCTCGGCCGGCAATCCATCGGCCCCTGGCGCTTTGTTGTTCTTCAGGCGGGCAATTGCTATTCGAACTTCTTCATGGTCGGGTAATGGAACGTCTGCTCCATCGTCATCGATTGGGGAATCGGGTTCTCCTTCTCCTGGTGTTGTGCGTTCACTGCCATTCAGCAGGCTGGAGAAGTGTTCCCTCCATAATTTAACTATGCTCTGGGCATCAGTGACTAGATCACCTTAGGGGGTTCTACAAGAGTATGCTCGGGCCTTGAAACCTTCTGTAAGCCGCCGCATTTTTTCGTAGAATTTTCGAGCATTACCCCTGTCGGCCAGCTCATCAAGCTCTTCGTACTCACGCATTTCGGCCTCTTTCTTCTTCTGTCTGCAAATGCGTCTCGCTTCCCTTTTCAACTCTCGGTATCTATCCCATCCCGTGTTGTGGTCGATCGTAACGTTGCGAGGTAGGCAGTCTGTTTTCTCTCCGCTGCGACACGGCACTCCTCGTCGTACCAGCTGTTCTTTTGCACTTTCCGAAAACCAATGGTTTCGGTTGCAGCTGTACGTAAGGAGTTCGAAATGCCGTCCCACAGTTCCCTTATGCCGAGTGGTTGACGAGTGCTCTCAGAGAGCAGGAGTACAAGCCGAGTAGAAAATCGTTCGGCTGTCTGTTGTGATTGCAGCTTCTCGACGTCGAACCTTCCTTGTGTTTGTTGGCGTGCGTTTTTTGCTGCACAGAGGCGGGTGCGAATCTTAGCTGCAACAAGATAGTGGTCCGAGTCGATGTTAGGACTTCGGAGCGCATGCACATCCAAAACATTGGAGACGTGTCTTCCGTCTGTCACAACATGATCGATCGGATTGGTAGTTTTTCGATCCGGAGATAGCCAGGTAGCTTGATGAATCTTCTTATGCTGGAATCTAGTACTACAGATAACCATATTTCGTTCCCCGGTGAAGTCTATCAGCCTCAACCCATTTGGGGATGTTTCCTTAAATAGGCTGACATTGCCTACCGTAGTGCCAATGATACTTTCTTTGCCCACCTTGGTGTTAAAGTCGCCAAGCACGATTTTGACATCGTGGGGGGACAGCTCTCATAAGTGCGCTCCAAGCACTCATAAAAAGCATCTTTGGTCACATCGTCCTTCTCTTCCGTCGGGGCGTGGGCGCAAATCAGCGATATGTTGAAGAACCTCGCTTTGATGCGGATTGTGGCTAGACGTTAGAATAATTAAACAGAATTCATAATGTCTAAAAGAAAATAATAATATTATCTTTATTAAGTACAAATAGAATTGTCTCTGAAAGAAAAGATTATTTAAATAAAAATGATAATAATATCTGAAAGAAATATTAATATTATCTGATAATTTAAAATATAAAACAGACATTTATTTTCCCGTATTATATTGGACGCGCAGTCCAATTTCAAACAACACACACTTATTTTCACATACTTACTTTACAATTTATATTTGGTGCTTCTGGTGATATTGCTGCTGCTGCTATTTCCAATTCAGTTCTGATTTCCATTGCTATAAAAACAAATGAAGTAAATAATCAAAGTTTACTCGCGTTATTACTTTCAAAACAATAAAATCGGCCGCTTTTGTATAAGCACAAAAAGCTAGTTTGTGTTTTACTCAATAAAACTAATAAACTTAAAACTATAATTATAATTAGATAATATAATTTAGTTTCCTTATGCGTACTAAAAATATTGAAAAAAGCGAAATTGAAGAGCTTTGCATGGCCACGAGTACATTTAAATGAAAATTCACCACCGCTTCTACTGTATGTATCGGGCATATTTGCGCAAATTGGATTTTTTCCGTAGAAACGTGAATTATAGAGAAGGTTCAGTGGTGAACAAGCGTGTGAACCTGGAATAATGGGATGCCCAAAATAAGTGTTTTTTATAACATTTTCCATTATGACCACATCGAACAAAATAAGAATTTTTGGGAATTTTAAATTAAAACACCTCACATTTATTACGATTGCAAATTATGATATATTGGACTTTTAATATATGGCGAAACTACTTAAATCCTTTTTTATGATTTTATGGTATATTAAAATAACTTTCGATCTTTGAATACTTAATAAGGTGAATTAAGCCTCTTAGCTCTCAATTAATAAATGTTTTTAATCATTTGTAATTGAAAATTAATCCTATTATGCATCAAATTATAAACCGTTTCTTGAAATATATTTAAATTTCGCATTTTCTTTGATTTTCATTGTTTTAAATTTTTATTAGCTATTTTGAACGGCGGCAACAAATTCCTCCGTTCACATATATTCTTGGTTTAATTTCAATCTGGCCGTTCCTGTCATTCCAATTGCAAAAACGTCAAAACCTACCCACTCCAGTCAACTGTCAAAGTTCGGTTCCAGTGACAGGAGAGTTGGGGACAGAGATAAAGAGATGTTTAACTCCTCTCTCACTGGAAGTGAGAGAGCAATTGCTAAACGTCAAAACCACCTAAACTTTGACAGTTGATCGAGTTCAGGAGGTTTTGACGTTTAGCAATTGGAAACGAGCGATGGCCAGATTGAAATCTTACCAAAAAAATATGTAAACGGAGGGATTTGTTGCATCGTTCAAGACCACTTATAAAAATGAAAATTAAATAAATTTGTAAAATTTAAAGATATTTGATGAAACGTTTTGTAATTTGAAGCATCATAGTTTTATTTTCAATGAAAAATTATTAAAAACGTTTAATGATTGAGAGCTAACAAGCTTAAATCCAATTATTGGGCATTGAAAGGACCAAAGTCAGTTGTTATAATATTCTTTCAAAAGATTTAAATAGTTTATCCATATAATAAATAACCGCTATATAGTAATTTTTATTCATTCTAAATGTTGGGTGTTTTAATTTAAATGCCCAAAAATTGTAATTTTGTTCAATCCGGCTATAATGGAAAATGTTATAAAAAACGCTAATTTTGAGGCGCTCTCACACTGGAATAAGTTTAACAACCCTTTATTCCTGGTTGGGGATCTCTTTATCTCTGTTGTAAACTGTCAAGAGCTAACAAGATTCTATTAGTGGATTTCAGCACAATCGGCTCGGAAGGAGAAATTTTAACAGTGATGAGTGAACAGAGCAATGAAAATCATGCTTAGAAATATATGTATGTACATTGCTATTACAGACGTGTGTTGGCCTTTTGGCTCATATTTTTTACTAGAGAAACCGTCCACGCTTTAATGTGGCCGATACATAGATTACATCACATTAGAAACTTACTTATAATTAGTGATACGTTGTCGCGCTGAAAAGCATGTTTTTATTAAATGTTGTTATTTTCCTCGCTAAAAAGCCGGCGGGTACCGCCGCAAACGCCACGTTCCGCAATTTCTGTAACATCTTCTTAATATAAATCATATGTTGTAAAGGGCCATATAGATCTAAATTAAATCAACAATGTACTTAAAGTATTTAATTGGATAATGATTAATGCTGTATTGGTTAAAATCCCTTCGGAAAGTTGCCATTATTTATCGTAAAAAGTAAATGACAAAAAAATGTTATTGTGGGATATCCATAAGAGAAAGACTTACATCATCGCGGAGTTTTCTATTGACATTTTCATTATGTACAATACTTGATACATTATTTTGATAAATCTCGTAGGGTTCAGCCTGCGTTTTCAATGCAAGCGGAAAAAAATTTAATAATTTACGACATAACATTAGAAACATATAAACCTTCCTCTTCAAACACTCTATCTATTAATTAAACCCGCATCAAAATCCGTAAGTATACAAAGGGATATAGGGACAGAAAAAGCGACTTTGTTTTATACTATGTAGTAATACGTTTTCATGCTATCGTATCAATTGATATGAATATCATTTTGTGAATTTTTATGAATACAAATTATTAAAACAATATTTGTAGTTATCGGGCAAATAGCTACTTTTTAAATGTTTTTTGTGTTTGATAATCTTAATAATAGTATAATAAATATCTTATAACTCAAAAATGGCTGAACCGGTTCGGCTGAAAATTTGGTGGCGAGGTAGCTTAGAACCAGGGTAAGGACACAGAATATCTCATTATCTCATTTTTTTTAATCTCTTTTTGGAAAAAGTCAGTACAATTTATAAATACAAAAATTATATCTCAAATCATAAGCATTTGTTTAAAATTCATGTTTGTAAAAACCATTTGAATATTTCATTACTTCAAAAAAAAATAATAATAATAACAAAACATAGCTGCCGTAAAAGTACAGCAATTTACGTATACATTGAATATATGTACACACTGATTTTTGCTAGAGAACAAGAACCGGTAAGACATTTTTAATATCACAACAGAAAATAGAAGTGACAACTGTATCGCCAAGAAATTGGAGCTACTGTGCTAGATTATGGGCGAACGATGCACAAGCGTTCATAATAAACCAAACGCAACATCTATACTACTATTATAAAGAGGAAAGGTTTGTATTTTTGTATGTATATTTGTAAAGAATAAACTCATAAACTACCGTGTCGATTTGAAAAATTATTTCACCATTGTAAAACTACATCCACCCAGAGTAACGTAGGCTATATTTATTGCTAGAAAAGATTAGGGATCCTTATTAAAACTTAACTAACGTAATCCAAGGTATAAAAACAGTGCCGTAACGTCTTTCGTAGCATGCGCTGCGGCAACTATTGATGATAGAACAAAAGTATATCCTACAATATTAAAGAACATATCAATCTCTACAAAAAATATCGCGACAGCATATGTTTAAGTATTACAGTTAAGTCACAAAAAGTGTTTTTTCATTAATAAAATATATATTTAAACCGCTATAAAATATCATTAATTTATTCGTTAATATTAATCCTTATCAAAATAAATGATTTTCTATATAAAACTGCTGTTATCCCAATATATAACTTTTGGAATTATTCAATTTGGATATTCCATTCGAAAGATATCACGAATTTAAAAATGTAAGTTAAGAGTACGTACACAGGAATCTAGCCCCGAACGTTCGCTTCGCTTAACAGAACAAAATGTCAGATCATTGCAACTGTTCGCTCGCAACGCCTTTCTGATAATACTTGTAGATTAAGGAGCTGGCAAACACGTGCCCGGGAATCTAGCGCTGAACGCTCGCAGCGACTTAATGCAGAGAGAAATACAACGGTCGTTAACAGCTAGGATGCGTAATAGAATTTTAGCTCATAGGAATAGATCAGCATTCAGTTACAATCCATTGGCATGTGCTGCGCGTCTGGGAAAGTTATTCTTTCTAATATCAAAAAGTCACCAGAATCAATAACAAGCCTTTTGACCAATAATCACACATACTCCTCGCATTTTTTGAATTATATACGGTGATACCGTCTTCAGATGACTTCATTTGAGGCGAAAGAAATTAGAGAGGAAATTTTATGCCCACCTTTAAGGTAGAAGGACAAGTCAATCATCTTATAGAACAAGCCCCTTAATTTCTACAATTCTATTTTATTTCAGAAGCTGATCAACTATCACTGCGATCAAATCTGGCCCCTATACTAAAAATAAATTTGATCAACGAATTGCAGAACGTATTAAATAATCACAACGTGTACATAGAAGTTTTAAACATAGCATCGAACTAAACAATACGGAGAGTTTAAAATTAATCTTTTTTTTTGATCTCACACCTCAGGCAGAAAACCGGGGCAGATATAACGCTCCATCCATAAATGAAGTGGCCGTTTTATTAGTCGACGAAGATAAAGGACCCAGGGAAATTGTACTGCCTAGTAGGGACGGACAACTAAAACGAGTGTTGGAATTGCACCTCGCCTACGATTCGTTACAATATCCATTAATATTTGTATCAGGAGACGACAGATATTATGTGACTATTCCTCAACAGAATGACTTACGAAATAAGACGGTGTCATGTATGCCATATTATGCCTACCGTTTAATGACTGTTTTAACACACGGCATAATTACAAAAATTTTATTTACCGAAATCAACAAAACCTTAGAGCAGATGACTACAAGGTGCGTTCAAAAGTAAAAAGGACTAAAAAAAACAGAACAAATGGTTGTTTCACCAAAAACAATTTATTTTATTCAAAATAGTCTCCTTCTGCTTGAATACAACTTACACGGTCCAAAAGCATGTCGAACGAGTATTTTAGCTCGGCTGCCGGTATGGCTGCCAGAATGCCGGAGCAAGCCTTTTGAATGGCTTCTACGTCTGCATAACGCTTTCCTTTCATTGGCAAATGCATTTTTTCGAAAAAGAAGAAGTCGAACGGTGTCACATCAGGTAACTACGGGGAGTGGTTAATGGTTAAAATGTGATTTTTAGTCAAATAATCGGTCACCAGCGTCGATCGATGAGACGGCGCATTATCGTGCAACAAACGCCAACTTCCATCTTCGCGATATTCGGGCCGAACACGTCGAATACGGCGCACCAAACGCTTCAAAACTCCAAGGTAGAATACCGCATTGTTTTGGCCGGATGGAACAAATACTTTGTGGAAAATACCCTTGAAATCGTAAAAACAAATCAGCATTGTCTTCACTTTCGACTTCTCCATGAGCGATGTTTTGGGTTTCGGCACGTCCTGTGCTTTCCATTGAGCACTCTGTCGTTTCGTTTCCAGATCATATTGGAAACACCACGTTTCGTCAGCAGTCAAAATATTGTAAAGGAAGTTTTTGCCCTTTTTGACCTTTTTAATGATGTCCTTCGAATGTTGGATTCTGAGCAATTTTTGGTCGTCAGTCAATTTGTGCGGAACAAACCGTGCACACACCTTTCGTAAGCGCAAATGTTCGGTCAAAATGCGATAAATCGATGTTTTCGAGTCCATTCCATTTCCATGAATTTCAATGATGATTTCGGCTGATTTTTGATGAATTCATGCACAGTTTCGATGGAATTTCCGTTGATCACGAATTTTGATAGGCCCACTTATGTTGTTCATAAATAAATGAACATGACACTTTATTTCTTAAGATAGAATTATATATAGAAAACTAGCTGACCCGGCAGCCGTTGTCCTGCCTGAAATTATGTGTTTTGAAATAAATTTTTGTTGTGCTGAAAATCATTTATTTTCGATTTTTCCAAATTTTTTCAATGTAACGAAGCTTGATAAACAATATTTTTTTGTTTCTGTTTCGGTGCGTAAATGTACAGAGAAGATGGTTTTCCAACTCGTGAACACGCCACGTACTTATGTCCGGCCTTGTGAAAAACATAGCATTTCCAAATTTATGCCACACACTTCTAGCGACTATCCTTGTGTCCTATTGATTCTCATCTCAAATGCAACTCAAAGGAATTCGTAGAATCAAGCATTCTGCCCCCTTGTATTTGATAGCGCAGATTGCGGAACATAAAAACGACAGATCCAACTTTGAGACGCAAATGATGCGGTGGCATACCAAGCCTCTCCAAAGAGTTTAGAAATTCCACTGGATAATTCACGGCGTCGTCTTCATTGTCAAGACGATCGATCGATTTGTATTAGCGCAAGTCTCCCGGAATTTGACTTTGAATCTTCTATATTAAGTGAACAACATCGGTATTTTTGGCAGCTAACATTGCGCATGCACTTAAGGAATCATAGTTACAATAATTTGGCCAATGTCCGAACATTCGTGATGAGTTCATCTTTCGTGAATTGATAAACGACAGATGGAATTGATATCGAACCACCGGAATTAATCCATTTCCAATTTTTAGACGCGGATTTGAAGGCTGATTTGTCTAAATGTTTATAGCGAAAAGTGTGCGTACTTCATTTTCATTCCAGTGATTAACATGTTCCAGCAATTGTAATTGCTGGCTTACTTCTCCAAAATTTGCACACACCGTACCATTCACAGTACGCAATGACTCAAATAAAGTTGAACCGCGTACATTAATCAATTGCAACCGAATGTAGAAACAATTGTCGTTTTTCGGGTGGATTGTGTAAATTCGTTCTATTGCATTATTTGATAACACACCTGGATGTTAATCTACTGGTTGGAATTGCTTTCTGCGCAACTATTTCTTTGACGATGCATTCCAGGTATAATGTCAAGGTATTTCCGAATAGAGCAGTTTTCTCGCAAACGGATCACTGACGAAAGTTGAGAAAAAACTCGTTAATGTTAATTTTGTTGCTGGCGGTGTTTCCACTGGCTGTACTGTATTCTCTGGGTTGAAATACACTCTCCAAATTAACTGCGAGACGCACAATAGTCGAAAAACGTTCATGAATTGCAAAAGTAAATATCCTACAAAGCGCTTTATTGCAGTTCACGTATCGACCGTATCATTCAAGACCAATAACCGCCATGTTGCTTCCTTTGGTGACGTAATTACAAACGTATTTTATCAATTACACCAAACTGCAATACTTAACATTGATATGAGTTTTGAATGTGAATTACACAATAATGGCGAATATGATACGACCCATGTGTTGTCAACTTCAATATTCATTCTTCTAAATTGAATGCTGAATGTTCTGCCATTGTCGTCTGGTGAGTGACGCCTATACAGTGGATATCAATCATTTCAAGTTTGAGTTTCCGAAAGAAAAGCACTTGGATAGTGTTTCGTGCATTTATTGTCAGACATACAACCCGAAGTAGGATTGTGGTGTCCGCCAGGTCCATGAACCATGTTGGTTTTCACCATTTGGTATAATACTGTATCTTTCTCTGCATCAGGAATTTCCGCAGAATTGAGTTCATCAGTTTGATCTGGTGTAACCACCATCCACCATCCAAAGAAGAATGTGTGCGTGCGGCTAACTTTTTTTTGCTACTCAACAGAATACATCCTGTTAGATGCTATATATGTACCATATGTTGCTTCAAGATAAAGTCCATCAAACATCGCTGCTGTTGTTTGAAAAGTCGTGCTGTGACATCTTGACGATCGCTTGCTGATTGACCGCGTTCCATAATTCCACATGTATGTATGTCATCGCATCCTGGGAGTAGTCGTTCATGTGTCTTGGGCTGCCATACGTTGATGGCAAAACGAACGCCGAACGATATTAGCGCGACCTCTTCTTGGCTTCGTAAGAAATTTCAATCTGTAATTGATCACTTTATGTGAAACATAACGTTTTCACTGAATAATTTTCAATAATTTTTCTTTTGAATAGCCGGAATAAAAAAAGCATGCGACCGAAATTGAATGATTCAAATATTTGACAAATAAAAATATTTAAAAACAAAACAAACAAAAATTGAAAAAAAAAAAACATTCGGGAGGATGAAAAATAGATGTTGTGCGATTCTCCACCCTAGCCGATATGCACGCTAAGATTCACGAAAATCGGTCGAGCGGTTTCAGAGGAGTTCAATAACGTACACCGTGACACGAGAATTTTATATATTAGATTATATTTGTGACACAAGTACATTAATACATAAATATACACATGTAAAGAATAAATGAAATAAAAAGAAAATACAGTCCACTAAATGTCAAATGCAATGATAGCAACAAAATTGCAATATAAAACTCAGTGGCGTAGCTACAACTTCGGGCGCCCGGGGCCAAGGATGTTCTGCCGCCCCCCTTTATCTACCTACCTACAAGTTTCATGAGGTGGTTCGAACAAAAGTGAATTTTTACAAAATATCTTCGATATTAAGTATATAAAATTCAGAAACTAGAAGCCACGAAAATTCTGAAGTTCCAAAATTCTTACAATATGGTTTTTGAATAAATTGATAGTCAATTTACAAGACATCTTATTAAAAGCCATAGAAAAAACCCATTTTCGCCCTATACTTTGTACATTTTTGACGCAATATGCCGTAATTTTTGCCCGAATTGGAATTTTTGAATACCATTTTTGAAAATTTGGAGAAATCAAAGTATTTATTACATTCAAAGCATAGGGTAACTGTGAGAGTGACACGACGCTAGACAAAGCTAGAAAAGTTCACCTTTAAATTCTATCACTATTTTTAAGAAAGATATAAGACAAATTCAAATACTGAATAGTATTCGAGTAAAAATAAATATTTTTCATTGTTATTCAGATTATTACATTGTGAGTGTACAACTCTTTAACTTTTATAATAAATTTTTTAAAAAATTTGTTGAAGTATTTTTCTGAATACTAAAAAACAGCGAAGATCGTTTTGCCGCCCCCCAAGACGTTGCGCCCGGGGCAATTTCGCAGAATTTTTCTCTCGAAAACTCGTAACGTCGACTCATCGGTTGCTGTCATCGCCCAAGCCTCTGCACCATATAGCAGGACGGGAATTATGAGCGACTTATAGAGTTTGGCTTTTGTTCGTCGAGAGAGGACTTTGCTTCTTAATTGCCTACTCAGTCCGAAGTAGCACCTGTTGGCAAGAGGATTTCCAGGCTGACATTATTAGTGGTGTTAATGCTGGTTCCTAAATAGACGAAATTATCTACAACTTCAAAGTTATGACTGTCAACCGTGACGTGAGAGCCAAGTCGCGAGTGCGACGACTGTTTGTTTGATGACAGGAGATATTTCGTTTTGCCCTCGTTCACTACCAGACCCATTTTCTGTGCTTCCTTGTCCAGCCTGGAGAAAGCAGAACTAACGGCGCGGGTGTTGAGGCCGATGATATCAATATCGTCGGCATACGCCAGCAGCTGTACACTCTTATAGAAGATGGTACCTTCTCTGTTTAGTTCTGCAGCTCGAACTATTTTCTCCAGTAGCAGGTTGAAGAAGTCGCACGATAGGGAGTCGCCTTGTCTGAAACCTCGTTTGGTATCGAACGGCTCGGAGAGGTCCTTCCCGATCCTTACGGAGCTTTTCGTGTTGTTCAACGTCAGTTTACACAGCCGTATTAGTTTTGCGGGGATACCAAATTCAGACAATTCGTGCTGTCGAAAGCAGCTTTGAAATCGACGAAGAGGTGGTGTGTGTCGATTCTCCTTTCGCGGGTCTTTTCCAAGATTTGGCGCATGGTGAATATCTGGTCGGTTGTTGATTTTCCAGGAAAGTTGGCTTAGGTGTCAAAAAATAACGATAACGAGAAACTGACGAAACGAACAGACGTTTATTTTTAACAGCTGTTTCCTAGAAAACTAGTTTTCGCACGTTAGCTCCCTTTTCGTAGACCAGGTCACATATACATAAAACTAATACAAACATACAAACATACATACTCCAAATACTAATGCACACAAGTAGCAACTGATACCAGAATATCTATGGTGTGTACGTAGTATCTGTATAAATGCGTTAGATGCATTAAGTCAAACAGTGATTCTAAACAGTTGTAAAATATCAATGTGTTGGTATATGAAGTATACAATAAAAATAGAATACTTATTTACACATATATATGTACACTATGCATAAACACATACATAGTTAAGAGATTAGAAAACGAAATTTATCGAGGAAAGAAATTTTAATAAAGAAGATCAGAGTCAAACGTGAACTCTCACAATACAGAAGAAATTTGAAGACTGGGGTCGAATCGTTATCGTATGCGGTGATTGGCATTATGACATACGATAGCAAACGGATCGTAATGTATTTTCAATTCACAATAGTTTTTAAATTCCACATTGCTTTGGATCGTATTTTTAGGTCACAATAGATGTGGAACTGTCAAAACTGTTGCGAAATTTTCAATAAACTAACAAAAGCTAATTAAATATCAAAATTAATCCAACTTTGTTGTTTAATTTGAGCTCTAGGGAATGTGATGGGGATAAAAAAATAGTGCGGAGATAGCTAGGAGATCGTAGCAACAGCGTAGGTATAAAAAAAATTATGTATCCTCATTAATAAAATTTTCTTCGTAGATGTATCTTTGAAAAAAGCACTGAAATCATAAAAAGACGGTGGAGTATTTGAGGATATGGCAAAAGAGGAAGATATCACCCTACAAAAGTGGAAGATTTGCTAACGGTTTTGAGGCATTACATAACACCTGCATAAAATTTACAATTAGTTACGACTCTCAAAAATTGCGATTCTTATCACACACAAGAAATGGACAACGGGGTAGTAAACCGCTTCACCGCAATCGACCAAATAAATAACCTTGTAAATAATTTTATTTTGTTATGGGGTTTCGTGTATAGCTGAGGTATGCTCAGCCGCTCCAGGGTCAGCCTTGGGACCCACGAACCCTTAGCAAAAAAAAGTGTTTACTCTCGTAAAGATATATCCACACCCCCTTATGTGGGCAGCCAGACCAGAGTGTATTTATACGGCGAGTCAGATGGAAGCGCGCCAGGCGTTGGCGCTTGTTGAAGTTGGCACGGTGATTTATACGGCGGTGATGGTCCTTTGGCTTCTGGTGAGGAGCAGTTACTCCCAGACGGCGGTTGACTGTAGAATACCGGGCGGTATTTTCCCGGCTCCTCTGCAAAGGAGAAATATAATTAAATATCGACTGAACTCGTTGAACTCCGGTTAGCAACTCACTCAGCACTATCCCTTTTCTCTAGCCTGTACTTAAGTGCGAGTCGCTTGTTAATCGCGATAGTTTGGTAACGGTGCACTACGGTGTGCAAGCTGTTCGAGGCAGCGCAACGGTGCACTAGTGTGCAGGCAGCGGTAGTGACGCTGCTCGAGGCCGCGCAGCTGTGATGTCGCTTTATCACAACGCAACTACGGTCGAGCCATTGCGCGCACTGATATCACACCGAGTCGGTGTCTGTAGTGTATATTGTATGTATGTGTTCACGAAATAAATGTAAAATAAATAATGTCCGATACACAAGCTTTTATGACTAAACAAATTACGAATGGTGTTTAAACCTTATCACTGCAACACAAGGGAAGAAGTTTCATTTGAAATATATTGTCAGAGGTTTTGAAAACAGATGGTACCAGAGTAGAAGGGATGGTATACTGCCGCAAAGTTCTTAAATGTAATAAAAATTACACATCCAACCTGAATCGGCATCCTTGCTGCCAAGCCATAAAAAATACATCAGTTTTAAAAACTGTAACAGAGGAAGACAAAAAAAAAGCTATTGATGCATGCGCAGAATGGGTTACTGAAGATTGTAGGCCATTTTATGGTATCAGTGGTTCAGGCTTCGCAAAGTTAGTCAAGTTTTTTGTAAAGATAGGTGCAACCTATGGGGAAAATGGTATAGCCAGGAAAAAGCTAAAATTACGGGAGATTTTGACTTATTTGAAGGGTGGACCAATAATTCCAAAAACTATCCTCGTTTATCAAAATTAGCTTTTCAAATTCATTCAACTCCTGCTAGCAGTGCAGCGGCTGAACGAGCTTTTTCAATGGCTGGCAATATTATAACTGAGAGCGAAGCCGACTAGAGCCAAATGCAGTCGATAGTTTATTATTTTTACATTCCTATTATAAAAATTTCAACAAATAATTGTGATATGTCAACACTCCGTTGAAAATTATAAACGTACCACATATTGAATAATAAATAAAAGGCAAAAGTACAAGACTCCAAATTGTATTTTTTTCTAGTTAACAGGTAAATATGAATTTATGTAGCATATGCAACCATCGTTCAATTGCGTTCCTCTGTTAGCGCCAAAAGCATGATATTGGTAGTCAAATAAAGTGTCATGCCTTCGGCAATAAGCTAAACGCAGTGTCTTATGCCTTCGGCAACAAGTTTCGTGCGTAACACTTGAAACACTTATTTGCCGAAGTCAATATGTTATGCGCACTGATCGCTTTGCGCTGGTGTTCTCGCATCCACTTCTTTCTCTTTAGCATCACACGTATCAGTCAATGCAGTGTGCAGTCGCAGAAGCAAGAAGTATTGACTAAGTGTACAATAATTACGGCACCCCATTCAGATCTCTGTATCACACCGAGGTGTGATGCCCTTTCAACGAAATGCCTGCGAATCCCATCAAAATACCCAATTCTACTGTATATAAGTCAGAGCCATTGCGAGCACTGGTATCACACCGAGGTGTAATGCCTTTTCAACGCAATGCCTGCAAAATACCTAATTCTACTGTATATAAGGCAGAGCCATTGCGAGCACTGGTATCACACCGAGGCGTGATACCTTTTCAACGCAATGTCTACCACAACTAGCTACTTCACTTACCACTGCCTATTGCTGCTGACTGCTGGGCGACCGTCCTCGCTAGCGAGCTGGAAGAAATGATCGCATTCGGTGTGAAGTGCTTGCTTATATAGCAGCATAGCTCAGCTTTCGTCAGTGTAGTGTGGTAAGTTGTGTGCGTAGCTTTGGTCAATGCGGTGAGGTGTAGTTTACTACGTGCAGGATAATTCTAGTATGGTGGAAAGCTCAATGTTGAGGTATGGTGAGGGTAAATGATGTACAGTGTTGAAGTAAATTATTGTAAGGTGGTGAAAGCCACGATACAATTTTTATTGTCAACTAAAATACAAAAATTTTGTTCACATAAATAATTTTTTTTTTTAAATTTTTAATGAGGTATTCCATTCATTGGTTTCTTGTTTATGTTCTTTATTCCTAAAAATGATAAAAACTTAAAATTTAAAAAAAATTTGCTCACATTTCCATAAATTTGTCTATTACGATTGGTAGTTTGCGTTCGAACGACGATTCGAACGAACGGATACGTTTATATACTCGTTCACGTATGTATGTAGGTCATCATGCCAGGTTACGATAGAAGCGTTACGATCACGTATATCATAATCCGAAATACAGACTTTTACGTGACGAGTGATACGTTCACGGATGTAACGATTTGACCCCTGGATACGTTTGGTCAATCAAGCCTTAAAGAAAGAGCTTAAGTGCAAGTATTATAAGCCTCTAAAAATAAAAAGAGCAATACTAGCAAATTAAAAAAAAACGAAAAATTGTTAAAAGCGTCGTTGTGGCTATAACAGCCAGTACAGTGATAAAAAAAGAAGAGAATTTTACAAATAAAAATTAAATTGAAACATCAACTTCAACAAAAATCAACGCAACCAAAGGAAGCAACCATGGAGAATCTGCTAAAAAGACCGAATGAGTTGGGCGATCTGGCTGCGTTGGAGGCGCAAAAAATTCTGAGCGGAAAAATTAGAAAAGCTTCATGTCTGGAATATATTGAGCATATTCAGACTATTATGAAAGAGTTTTCAGCAAATCATAACAAGATTATAGCTAAGAAAACTCAAGAAGCAGAAGATTACATTGCGAAAAACTACTACGAGCATATAATTCAAATAATGGAATATTCCATTCAAAATTTAAAAGTTCAAAATGTTGCCGAAGGTCCTTCAGCAGTATGCAGCAAGTGGCTGATTGGATCTTTGCAACCAGCTAATGAGTTCGAACCAACTGATGCTGTTTCTAACGTTGAAAAAAGATATCAACGACCTGCAAAAAAGCTCAAAAATACATTTGACGAAATTGAGCGAAACGAACTGGATTCTCTCGAGCAAATGAGAGAATTCAAGACCAAGCTTCAAATACAATTTGAATTTGTAGAAGAAGCATATTTGGAGACTCAAAACATCCAACTAAAAGAAATAACGGAAAACTCAATTGAGGAATTTCGAGAAAAATATACAATTACCCTCGAAAAACAGAAAAATTAAAGAAATGTGTTTTAATATAAAACTGCAGGAAATTAAAATTCCGATATTTTATGGTGAAATGAAACAATGGTCGTCATTCCGCGATCTTTTTAAAAGTTTGGTGCATAATTCGGAGCACTTTACTGATGTGGAAAAGATGTTCCGATTGAAGACATCATTAGGTGGAGAAGCTGGTAGATTAATTCAACATCTACCACTAACAGATACAAATTACGAAGCTGCTTGTCAAATTCTTCAGGATAGATACGAGAATAGCAGAGAAAGTGCAGCAAGCATGAAGCAGCTGTTGGATACAACCAAGGAATGTATTTACGCTTTAAAAGAACTCAATTTAAATTAAGACGACGAACTAGCCATCATAGCTCGCATAGTGGTTCAAAAGCTATAATAGACAAAGAAAGTCTACGTTTATATGAGCAGAACGTAAAAAAAGTAAGGAAATACAAAGCCTAGATGATGTTTTCTGTTTTCTGGAGCAGAAATATCAAGCTCTAGAAGCAATACGAGACAGAAAAACAGCTAAATGGAACAATCAAAAGCAGCCACAGCGAACACCTACATGCATTTTATACAGCTGCACAAAAAATTTTTTAATGCAGAAAGTTCCAGGCATTGACTAAAATGAATCGAAGGAAATTCATAACAAGCAACAAGCTATGCTACATTTGCTTTGATCACGTATATGAAGGCAATTGTAGTAATAAGAAAAAGTGCAATAAGTGGGAAAGAAGTCATCATAATTTATTGCATTACAATGAATTCCAAAAAAGAAAAGAAGGAAATGAAGAAAATATCACAAAAAAATCCTCCACAATGATGACGAAACACTCGAAAACAGCGATACTCCTAGCAATAGCACAAATAAGAGTAAAGGCAGCAGATGAAGGGTATGTCACACTGCGAGCTCTAATCGACCAAGGATCTCAAAAGGCTACTATTTCCGAAGAAGCAGCTCAAATACTTCATTTATCTAAAATAAGAGAGGTAACTGAACTACAAGGTTTAGGAAATACCACAGTGGGAGTGTCCAAATTTAAAATCAGTATTGAAATCAAGCCGAGATTCCTAAGCAACGAAGCAATTGCATGGTATGTTGAAGCACTAGTTTTGCCGAAATTAGCTGGTGCTCAACCAAATCGTTTGAATGGGATGTAGAACAATGCAAAATTATACGTTAGCTGATCCCAATTTCAATAAATCAGATCGAATCGATGTCGTCATTGGAAGTGATATATATGCTGTCATACTAGAAGAAGGCATATTTAAAAAGGATCGAATACTAGGTCAAGCTACGAAATTGGGCTGGATATTGTCGGGAGTTTTACAACAACCGAGAAAAAACAACAAAATTTTAGCAGCGGTTACTACCACATTGGAGAAGTTCTGGGAAATAGAAGACACCACAACTCCAGCAGATGATGATGATGGCCTAAAAAATTTTGAAAAAACTACAATAAAAGATGAAAATAATCGATTTGTCGTCAATCTACCTTTTAAAAAATAAAAATAATTAGGCTACTCTCGCAAACAAGCTATGGCGAGGTTTCTTAATCTTGAAAAAAGGTTCGCTACAAATGACGAGTTAAGAAAACAATACGTGCAATTTATGAGAGAATATTTGGAAATGGGTCTCATGAAAAAAGCAAGTGAAAATAGATGCAGAAAATACTATTTGCCACATCAAGCAGTGACTCGAGAAGGCAGTCTAATAACTAAACTACGAGTAGTTTTCGATGCGTCTGCAAAAACTACAAATGGAAGTAATTTAAATGACATCCTCTTCATCAGACCGAGACTTCAAAAAGATATATTTGACATTATAATCAAATGGAGACTTTGGCAATATGTATTAACAAGTGATATTGAAAAGATGTTTCGACAAATTAAAATAACAGAGAGTGATCAAGATTATCAACGTATATTGTGGAGACAAACAAAAGGAGAGCCGATAGAAGAATACAAACTACAAACAGTTACGTATGGGACAGCATCAGCTTCTTTCCTGGCAACGAGAACTTTACAAGAAATTGCCAATTTCTGCACGCCTCACAACTATTTGCCTTCACACATCATTAAAAACGACTTCTACATGGACGATTTAATGACAGGAGCAGATTCAATAAATGAATGTAAGGCCATTCAGTATGAAATATCGAAACAACTACAAATATATGGATTTCACTTAAAGAAGTGGATGTCAAACAGTAGTGAGATCATAGCAGCAATTCCAACATTAATAAAAATAGCAGAAGACGAAACAATAAAAACATTGGGTATTCAATGGGATCCTACCAAAGGAATGTTTGGATTTAATACATATCTTTCAACGCAAAAGCTAGTTACATAAAGACAAGCTTTATCTGATTTATCGCGAATTTTCGACCCAATGGGATGGCTTTCACCAATAACAGTATTAGCAAAGTTGGAATAGTTATAACAATAGTTGCTGGTAAAACTAAAGTAAATTCAATTAAAAATAAGAAAACGTTGCCAAAACTAGAACTATGCGCGTTAAATTGCTACAAAGGATAAAAACAGTTAACAATAGAGAAGTAAAAATATTTGCTTGGAGCGATTCATCTATAACGTTAGCATGGATAAATAATTGTTGAAGTAAAGACAGATTTATCAGAACAAAAGACAATCCAGCTGATATAGCATCCAGAGGAGTATTTGCAAATAAGCTGATCGATCACGATCTATGGTGGAAGGATCCCAAATGGTTACGAGAAGGGGAACATCAATGGCCAACCCAAAAGATTATAAAAATCGATGCAACGTATGTGACAACATCAAAGGAATTACATTTCCTGAAAAAGGTAATACTAAAATATTCTAGTTTAAACAAACTAATAAGAGTAGTAGCTTATATCTTGCGATTTATAAAAAGAATAAGAGGACAAAAATGTCCCGAATACTTAGTTAGGTCAGATATGAAAGAAGCTGAAGAGATGTTAATACGATATCAGCAAAAATTACAATTTAGAGAGGAAATTATGAGTTTAGATTTTAAAAAAGAAATTAATGATAAAAGTAGCAGTGCATGCTTAAATCCAATTTTGGATAGTAATGGAATCCTGTGTGTAGGAGGTAGGTTGGGTAATGCACACCTTAAATAAATTCAAAAGCACCCAATAATATTAAATAAGTCACATCTGTCATCATTAATAATTGAAAGTGTACATAAAATAACCTTGCATAGAGGAAACAAGTTAATGGAAGCATTGATTAGAAGAAATTACTGGATTATTGGATTAAAGAATTCCATAATAAGACAATTCGAACTTGTAGTCGATGCATACGTTATCGCAAAGAAGTAACAAAACAAATTATAGGAAATCTTCCAGAATTTCGAGTATACGAGTATACTATATGTCAATTGCATTTACACGCGTTGGTATAGACTATGATTCAGTCATATGAGATGTTCAAAAGGAGGAGGACAAAAAACATTTAAAGAATACATAGCTGTATTTGTTTGTATAGCAATAAAAGCTTTTCATTTAGAAGCAGTAAGTGATTTAACAACCAAAGCGTTCCTAGCTGCTTTGAAAAGGTTTTTTGCTAGAAGAGGTAAAAGTCAGCATATACATATACTCGGACAATGAAACAAATTTTGTCGGAGCTTGTAGAAGATTAGACCTAGATTTAAAAATAGCAATCAAGAAAAATTTAACCGTGGCTCCAATATTGGAATCAGATAAAATTCAGTGGCATTTTGGGCCGCCGGCAGCTCCTCACTTCTGAGGAATTTGGAAGACAGAAGTCAAGTCGGTTAAATATCATTTAAAAAGAGTGATAGGGAAAAGTAAATTGTTATTTGAAGAAATGATTACTTTGCTATCACAGATTGAAGCAGCACTAAATTCACGACCTCTATGTGCAATAGATAGTGAAAGCGATATAGACGTTTTAACACCTGGTCATTTTTTAATGGGATGTCCAATAACAGATTGTCCTGAGGCAATTAAAGATGCACAAATAGCTTCATTAGATAGATGGGAATTAATTCAAAAAATTAAAAGAGATGTAATTGCATTGCAACAACGAATGAAACGGAAAACCAAACAGGCCAATCTAACAGAAGGACAAATAGTAATTATTATAGATGAAGAAGCTCATCCAGCCAAGTGGCCACTAGGTAAAATTATTAAAACTCATCCGGGAAGTGAGGAAAATATAAGAGTTGTAACTCTAAAATTACAAAATGGCGTTCACAAATTGTGCCCACTGGAGCCAACAAACCACAGTAAAACAGAGGAGCCAAATCATGTTACAAGTTTATTTACTTCAAGAATAATTGCCAACTCAAAACAGTCGAGTAGAACAAGCAGATTGATGATGTGGTTTTTAACATTGCTCATGCTAGCAACACAAGCTAAATCATTATACATTAAAGATACAGCTAAACCAGGAGCTTCAGTGACTACGCTAAAAAATAACACAGCAATATATTTGGAACCCCTTAGTAAAATGGGCATAATAAATTCAAAATGGAACTTAATAGTATATTACGAATTAGGTACTTATAATGATCGGATGCATAAAGTACAAGAATTTATTAATAGACTAGAAAATCAATACAAAATATTAACCTATTACGAAGATGCATGTATGTATACTGGTTACTGCAACTTTAAAAGACAAATATAATAATCTTAGGGCAAATAATGAATTGTTCATGAAAGAACAAAATAGAAAAAGGCGAGCACCATTCAAATTTGTTGGTTTAATTTACCATATATTATTTGGAATTATGGATGCTGATGATCAAAAAAATATGGAATCAAATATTAGAAATATGTTCGACAACCAAAAACATATAGCAAAATTATTTAAAAAGCAGACATCAATAGTTGATTCTACCATATATGTATTAAAAAAGACAACACATGAAGTTAACACTAATTTTGAAAAATGAATGAACAACTTAATAAATTTTATAGCGAACTAATAAAAAAGCAAAATGCTGAGCGAATGACCCCGATGTTTCAAATATTTACCATTTCAATAGGAATAATTATGGACGAATGTGAAGAAATCGAAACGTCGATGATCAATCTTTTAATTGACATAAATCATGGTCGCATAAATCCCAAACTATTAAAACCTTCACAACTTAATGAAGAAATTACATTTATTAGAAACAAGCTACCACACAAATTAACACTACCTGCAAAGCAATCGGATAATGAATTAAAAGAAATTTATAAATCGATGAATACTAAAGGTTTAATTGTTGATTCACGGCTAGTCATAAACATAGAAATCCCCTTAGTATCGTATGAACCATCAAACGTATACAAAATAATTCCACTTCCAATAAAAAACAAAGGTTATATGATTATTCCAGAAATAAAAGCAGAATATTTAATATACAAGTTTGATTTGAATCAATATTCACTTATAAATCAAGTAGATCTAGATAAATGTTCTACTAACTCGGAGAATCATTACCAATGTCCTGGAAATTGGGCTTGGTAATCTGCGACTGATAATTCATGTGAAGTAGCAGCCTTGAAACAGTTAGAAAATGAAGCATGTGAATTCAAACCGTCTACAAATGAAAATGTTTGGATAAATTGTCTTCTCAAAATCGTTGGCTTTACAAATTATTTAGCAAAGCAATGATACATCTAGAATGTGACAACAATCAACAAATGCATATGGAAATCCCTAGTCAAGGTATAATGCCAATCAGAGAAAGATGTACAGCTCGACATGAAGGACTAACTGTAAGAGCAACTTCACGTACAATCAGAAATTAATAAAGAATTGCTATCCTCTTCTTGGGTTAAAGATATTGAAGATATCCCAGAACAGCAAATAAAGCCTTTTGATTCAACATTAATAAACAATACCCAAGCTATTGTACATCTGAAACAAGAAATAGAACTCCTTAAAAAAGAAAATATAGGTTGTCAAAAAAGTCTTGCGGTATTTTCGCTAGTTGGCGCTGAAAGCGCGTAGTTCAAGTTTTATTCGTCGCATCGAGTCATTCTATACCTTTTTGGAAAGCTCATTTCACGCGCTATCACGTGTTTGATTGTCGTTTCTTTTAAGTCGTTCGTGAGTATAGCGTCGCAAACATGGAGCAAAATAAAGAGAAAATACGGCATATTTTACAGTACTACTACGATGAAGGCAAAAATGCATCTCAAGCCGCCAATAAAATTTGTGCAATTTTTATGGACCCGATACAGTTTCCATTTCCACCGCACAACGATGGTTTCAGCGTTTTCGTTCTGGTGTAGAAGTGGTCGAAGATGCGCCACGCTCCGGAAGGCCTGTCGTCGAAAATTGCGATAAAATCGCTGAATTGGTCGAAATAGACCGGCATAGTAGCAGCCGTAGCATCGGTCAAGAGGTGGGCATGAGTCATCAAAAATTCATTTCAATTTCCATAAAAAAAAATTCAATAAAAATAATGCAATACTTTTTTGACAACCCATTATTAAATTAAAAGGTATAAATTTTCATCACATAAGTGGTCACGTTTCGCTAACTTTAGTTTTAATAATAGCGTTAATTATTACTATTTTATATATAAGATCAAAATGTGAAACAAGAACTGTGACTGTTCCATTTCAACTTCCAGTTAGACACGTCTAATTACGTGTAATTAAAAAATAATAATTATAATAAAACAGAATATATAAGTTAAGTTGAAACACAACTTTGGCCCCTGGCAGAATGTTCATAACGGGGCATCTCGACAGGAAAAAATTTATGTCATACTAACTGTATTGCCGTGCCTATTGCCTATGGAGACTCCATATTGCATATTACTGTCACTTCAGCAGTTTGACAGTAGAGCGTGTATTAAGACGGTTGGGTTATATTATAAAAATAAAGTACATTTTCAAAATAACATTTTTCCAAAAATTAATATTTTGTTTAATATTGTTAATTTACAGACCAATTATGAAAATTGGGTTGGGAATGAGCGAAGTCTTAAATTTAATAAACTTATACAAGCATGAATCAAAATATCGTTGCTGAATTTAAATATATTATTTTAATTGGTATATAAAATTTATGCCGCAATTATTATATAGTAGTCCAAAAATATGACTTCTTATTTTTCCCAGAAATACATTTGTAAAAAATTATCTTTATCCTTTTTTTATTTTCCACACAAAAGATTTATGGAGTTCAAGAGCTCAAAGCATGCGCTACATCAGCTACCTACCCGACGGCATTTCGCAAATGATAAAATAAATTTTCAACAGCTCAAAACATGCGCTACATCAGCTCGTACTATGACATAAATTTTATCTGTCGAGATGCCCCGTAAATATACATGACACTTTATTTCTTAAATAACATAATATTTTCATTGCGATTTTAGGAATGTTGTTGATAATTGGTTAGTCTTATACAACATTTCAAAATGAAATATACTTCATAATAATGATTTTAACAAATTTAGGATGAATTTAACGATTACTTTGGATTTCCTTCGAGAAACAATTGTTGATTTCATGTTTCTTCACAAAACCAGGTTTGCCATATTCGCATTTTATTAAAAAAAAGTATTAAAAATTACTACTAGATTCCCTTAGAGCTGCATACTAGCACAAGTAAATTTATCGCAGGAAAGTTTCTTGACCGTTTCTTAAGCGTTTTTTTATATGAAGTTTTTACATTTCTTGAGAGCTGGAAACTAAGCTTTAAGATAGAATTAGATATAGAAAATTATATTTGTGACACAAGTACATCATACAAGTATTATAAATGCGAATGTAAGTTTGTTTGTTACGCTTTCACTCAAAATCTACTTAACCGATCATCATGAAACTTTGTACATATACTCCTGAAGGTATTAGAAGTAAAATAGGGTACTTTACATTAAAAAAAAATTTTTTTAAGAAATATAAAAATATTGTTTGTCAAAAAATTGTCAAATTTAGCTACTTCAACGCCATCTAGCATTACATATAGTAATGAAGTTTCAACCATGAATACTGTAATACCGTCCCACTGTATTAACGGCGTTGACGACAATATCTAATTCAATTGAAAATACATAGTTAATATATTGTTATTTTCTTCTGTCGTTACATGCAGCATAAAATTTTTGAGGTAATCCGTAATTTTTGTGGTTAGCTGTCACTTTATTATTTTAGATCTTACTCACTGATGTTAATTCTTACTCTGCTTTTCTTAGAAAATGCCTCGGAAGCAGAAATCTGGTATATCCAAATCATACTCATACTAATCTTATAAATGCGAAAATGATGTTTCAACAATGAATACTGTAATACCGTCCCACTATATTACCGGCGGTGACGACAATATCTAATTCAACAACCATGAATACTGTAGTACCGTACCACTGTATTACCTGCGGTGACGACAATATCTAATTCAATTGAATATACATAGTTTCAAATGTTTGTAATTTTTCTATATTAATTATTATTTTCTTCTGTCGTTACATGCAGTATAAAACTATTCAAGTTTTTGAGGTAATCAGTAAATTTTGTGGTTAGCGGTCACTTTATTATAATTGATCTTACTCGCTGATGTTAATTATTACTCTGCTTTTCTTAGAAAATGCCTCGGAAGCGGAAATCTGGTATATCCAAAATCAGGACTTTACGCAGAAATGTTGTTGAAAATTAGTGATGGTTGTTTTGATGTTGACGTTGAAGGCTATATACATTATTACTGTCAAAGGAATTTTGTAATTTAGTAGAAAGTGATCTCATTGCTAATGTTTTTCCGGAATTGCACCAAAATTTGTGTAGTGATTAGTGGTTGTGTGCAAGAGCAATATTAGCACCAAGAAATGAAATTGTTAATAGGATCAACACTGACATTTTAAACGAGGTTCAAGGAGAAATGAAGGTATATTTGTCAATGGATACAATTACAGATACGGAACTAAGTACTTCATATCCTGTGGAGTTTTTAAATTCACTTGAACTATCGGGTGTACCATCACATAAACTTCAATTGAAACTAAATGTACCAGTAATGCTTATGTGAAATCTAGATGCTCTTCGGCTATGTAATGGAACAAAGCTTCGTATAACAAAATTGGGACAGAACATACTTGGTGCTTCTATTTAAACAGGTGTCGGTAAGGGAAATAGTGTTATAATACCTCGGATACCCATTATTCCCACTGACCTTCCATTCCAATTTAAAAGGGTTCAGTTTAGCTTTGCTGTTACTATAAACAAGGCACAAGGACAAACATTACAGGTAGCAGGAGTGCATTTAGAAAACCCATGCTCATGGTCAACTTTATGTAGCCTGTTCACGTGTATCTAATGCTCAGAATTTACACATATTTGCACCCGACGGGAAAACTTATAACATTGTCTACAAAAATATCCTAGATTAATAGTTTGTATTTTATTTTTTTAAATTGTTAGAATTCAGAATTATATATTTTTGTTACGGTGAAATATATTTTGACATTAATTGTTGCATTTCAATACGTATATTTTAAGGTGTTGGAACTTCATTGTATGTAGTAATTTTTAAAAATTGTTGATCTCAGCCAAGCAATAAAATTTAGTTATCATGTTGACGCATTTCTATTATTATACCCTTACCCTTTATCTCTCATACTTATATAATAGCTCCACTGCGGGCGAAGCCGCGGGTAAAAAGCTAGTTAATACATAAATATACACATGTAAACAATCAATGAAATAAAAAGAAAATACAGTCCACTAAATGTCAAATGCAATGGTAGCAACAAAATTGTAATATAAAACTTGCTCATAAAAATGTGAAAATCATTGCCTATTGAATAAATCTCATAAATTAGTATATACATATAACTAATGCAAACATACATATTCTTAATACTAATGCACACAAGCAGCAACTGATAACAGAATATCTATGGTGTGTACGTATGTGTATAAATGCGTTAGATGCATTAATTCACACAGTGATCCTAAACAGTTGTAAAATATCAATGCGTTGGTATCTGAAGTATACATAAACACATATACATACATAGTACATAGTTAAGAGATTAGAATTAAGAAATTTATCGAGGAAAGAAGATCAGAGTCAAACGTGAACTCTCACGGTACAGAAAAAATTTGAGGAAAATTTGTTTTTCTGTACATACATATGTATGTATGTTGATCGTCATTTATGTCCTCACGACCACTTTGAAAACTCGTGCACTCTGCTACGGGATAGGCAATCATCGCCATAAACTTGTTTCATCAATTGAATTCGAAGCTCATTTTCGCTCCGATAACACAAACATACTGACACTTAAAACGCAATAACTTCACTTCCAATTGATAAAATGTTATGAAATTCTCACAGGACAATCGATAAAAATAGCAGATTCTAACGCACCAGTCAACATGTAGATGGCGCCAACAGGGGAGCTAGATTCAAAAAGTCCTGTTTACTTTGGAACCACCCACCCGCACCTTGTATATTCATTTGAGGGATGCTTTGAACCAAGACGAAAACGTAGATGCCGTCATACGTCAACATGTCATCTTGCCGTCATCATTTACTGGGTCTCCGAGGTATCTGCATGAAAAGATGCAAGATGTTATGACATATGTGCGCAATTATGGAAGGCCTGACCTTTTTATAACTTCCACCTGTAATCCGGAATGGAAAGAAATAAAGCAGATACTTTTTCCCGGTCAGCGATCCTTCGACCGGCATGACCTCATCGCTCGAGTGTTTCACTTTAAAGTGAAAACACTTCAAATAATCGCAAAAGATGCGGTTTTTGGACCGGTTAAATGTCATATGATAACTATAGAGAGGGAAAAAAGAGGATTGCCGCATTGTCATATGTTATTTTGGCTGAACTCAAAAATACAGCCCGATGAAATTGATGAAATAATAGTTGCCGAGCTACCTAATAAAGATGAAGAAATAGTCACAAAAGTGGGCAAGAAAATTTGACTTCGCCGTGGCATATGTTCAAAAAAATATCCAGAACATTTTGTAACTCAAACCCAAACCGGTGTGGATGGATATCCCATTTATCGACGACGCGACACCGACAACGTAGGGCAAGCTGCTACCTTAAATCTGCGAGGAAGAACAGTAAACTGGACATATTCCTCAATATAGTGTCCATCTTTCAAGACTCATATAAACGTTTGATCTTGTCTTTCCTTACAAGCCATTAAATTCACATGTAAATACATCAACAAAGGATCGGATCAAGCAACTTTCAATGTCAGAAATGCTCATGACGAAGTTGAAAATTATTTGAACGGCCGGTACATCAGTACATCTGAAGCAGTGTGGAGGTTATTAGAGTTCCCTATACATGACAGACAAGCTACCGTAGTACACTTAGAAAACGGACAACGAGTAGACTTCTCAGCGGAAAACATGCAAAATATAGTGGAAAATCCACCAAAAACGACACTCACGGCGTTTTTTGACCTGTGCAGAGTGACGAATTTGCTAAAACACAACACACACACTCTTTCCAGTCAGAATGTTTTTATCTCAGGATTCTAATCATCATGTACGTGACCCAACTTCGTTTCAGGACTTAAAAACAGTTGATGGTATTGTTAAAGAAACTTACCAAGCCGCTCATCGAAATAGAGGTTTTCTGGAAAACGATAATGATAATGAAAGTAACTTTGAGAGAAGCTTCGATTTCCCAATGTCCGTCTAAGTTGAGAGAATTGTTTGTGGTGATATTATTATTTTGTTTCCCCTGGAATCTTTCAACTTATGGGACTCGTTTAAAGAGGATTTGTGTGAAGATATCAGGCACATAGCTCAACAACAATCTCAAGATTTTGATGTTAATAAAGAAGATTTGATACAGATCGAAAACACACTTTTACAATTAAGCGACCAAAATTTAAGAGACTTTGGGTTACCATCTCCGAATCCCTCACTACAAAATGAAGTTAATGCTATACCGAGATGTACATACGATGTTTATGCATTATCAGTATTTGTCAATTCAAATGTACTCAAGTTGGTTGCAGATAAAAAAATAGCGTTCGATGCTGTAATAAAAAGTGTGGAAAATCCCAAGGGTGGCCTATTTTTTTGGACGCGCCTGGCAGAACAGGTAAAACTTTTTTTGCTAATTTACTATTAGCCAAAGTACGACAATCGGGAAGAAAAGCACTGGCAGTAGCGTTTTCCGGAATTGCTGCAACTCTATTAAATGGTGGGAAAACTGCTCACTCAATCTTCAAATTACCGTTGACTGTTTCTTTAGAACAACAATCTGCATGTTCAATCCGCAAAACTGGTCCATTGGAAAAGCTCTTACAGGATACGCCACTGATTATTTGGGATGAGTGCCCCATGAGCCATTGAGCTCATGCAGAAGCTGTGGACCGCACATAAAAAGAAATCAGAAACTCATGCACTTTGATGGAGCGCGCAAACTTTGTGTTGGCTGGAAATTTTCGTCAAACGCTACCGGTTATAATGGGATGTAGTGCAGGTCGCCTCCACGCTTATGCATCCTGGGTAATGCTAAATGGCCTGCGGACTTCACGGCCTTACAACTCCCTAGACTTTTTGGCATCGAACTGGCTTTTAGAGTAGGAATACTTATTTGGATCTGTTAGAACCCTAGGCTGGTGGTGGCGGCATTCTTGCATGATGGGCTGAAAACCCATCAGAAATGGCTGACTGGACGCGCCATCCCGTTAAAACCCTGGCAGGCCTCACAGTATCTCAACCGATTTGCCGTTTAAGGTTGAAATACGATAGCCGTTTGAGGTTCGTAATGACCATTAACAAGTCACAGGGTCAATCTTTTAAAGTTTGTGGTTTGAGTCTGGAATATGCGGCATATTCAAGGGACGGTAGGTCGTCTGCTTTGTTTGTTCTTGCGCCTGATAAATAAACAGAAAATATCGTGTATCACAGGGTACTTAACTGAAGAGTAAGACCTCTGCTCTAGAAAACATGAACAATAAAGAATCATTAAAATACTTAAATATTTTATTTGTATTTCCTAAAAAAAAGAACTTAACAAAATCCAACAACTGTTTATTTTTTTCCTCTAAAGGGTAATTTCCAGCTCTCAAGAAATGTAAAAATTTCATATTGTGCCAGTATGCAGCTCTAAAGAAACCTAATACTAACTTTTAATACATTTTTTTCAATAAAATGCGAATATGGCAAAGCTAGTTTTACGAAGAAACATGAAATCAACAATTGTTTCTTGAAAGAAATTCAAAGTAATCGTTAAATTCATCCTAAATTAGCTAAAATCATTATTATGAAGTATATTTCATTTTGAAATGTTGTATAAAACTCAATCCAACCAATCATCAACTACATTCCTTAAATCGCAATGAAAATATTTATCTTATTACACACATACATACATACATATTACACACAAAGTTTATTTTTTTTATTTATTACCTCTTGCTCTTCTAATGTGGATCATTCACAATGCGTAACCAGCTGTCAAAATTACTTGAAGGAATAATGTATTTTTTTCTTTAGCAATTACTTAAGAGCTGGATACCTACCTTTAATATACCTATTAAAGGGATTCTCTTGCTCTTGCAAGGTTGCAGATTGCAAAAATCCTATACCGAAATATACAAGGGCACGAGAGCACCTATTGCAGAATCTAGTGATAAATGAACGGTTGGTTCGGTCAATTTATTGTAAATGACTATTGCGCATGGCTATTGTGAATTGGCGCACCTTCTGCATTCACTCTTAACAAAAAACGGTAACAAATCTTTATAATTTAAATATAAATTATAAAATCTATTTAAAATTTACCTTCCTCAACTATTTAACGTCAAAATATGTATTTAAGTAAAATGACAGCTAGCACAGGGTTGCAATTATTTTACGTGTCATTGCACGAAAATAAACATGGGTTTTGGTCTGACATATTTTACAGCCCTGGCAAATATTTTTCTGCGTGTGTTTGTTGTTGTGCCGTTGCATTAGGTGGAAAAACTCCACAACTCGTGCACAGTGCAAGGATTTTGCAAGAGCAAGAGAATCCCCCTATTACAATGTCATTCACATACAGATGTATGGATGTAATTACAAATCAAATTCAAATCAAGATATTCAGGGGTGTTGTGGAATCCAAGACAGAATTGCTTAGCTGTCTAAATTGCAAACCAATTCTGATTTTCAATGATGCCACAGTATCTGTTTGAATTTCCGTCTTTCGGAAATACGCAAAATCAATATTCGAATCAGTTATTTACAAATATGACAAAACTTGCAAATTAATACGTTTGGAAGCAATCCTAATAAAGTTTTTAATGACTTCCGAATTAAAGAGAGATTTTAAGAGATAACATTTATCGAATGAATAAAGACGCATTTGGGTGTTACGTTTATTACATCTTGTAAATCTAATATCTTTAAATATCCGGATTTTTTTTCCAAAAACTCAATAATTAGGACATTTCGTGTATTATACTTATGTTTTCCTCCACAGAAATAAAGATAAATTCGTAGTAATAAAATAACTTGGTTTCTTAACTTACATTTCAAATCTGTGAGCCACTATCTTCTTGCTTTGTTTCTGATAGCAAAACCGATAAAATTGAAACCCAAAACCGATACAAATTCTGTTTCGAATATCAAACTAATAATATCTGAATTCATGATACCAGATTTCATAACACCCCTGATTAACACTTTTCAGAAATAACATGGGCGCGAATTAATTTTTACCAGAAGTAAAAATTAGTCAAAATAATATATTTTGAGCTGCACCGAAATGTGTACTCTTTAGTTATACTCTTAAGACTAACTTATTTTATGTTTCTTACTTCTATTTATACTAACTAGTATGATACTTATTACTAGTTAATAGTTTGTTTAGATACAGATTATATTATTTGTTTAGGTCTGTTTACATATGCTTTGTTTTAAGATATGATTGTTGTGGTATTCAAACTGAAGACTGTTTTGATTTGTGTTTGTTTAGAATTGTTTGTTGTAGTCATAGTGCATTTCAATTCATTTTTCGTCGGTGCAAATGCTTGTATCGGGTGATTTTTTAAGAGCTTGATAACTTTTTTTAAAAAAAAAACGCATAAAATTTGCAAAATCTCATCGGTTCTTTATTTGAAACGTTAGATTGGTTCATGACATTTACTTTTTGAAGATAATTTCATTTAAATGTTGACCGCGGCTGCGTCTTGGGTGGTCCATTCGGAAAGTCCAATTTTGGGCAACTTTTTCGAGCATTTCGGCCGGAATAGCCCGAATTTCTTCGGAAATGTTGTCTTCCAAAGCTGGAATAGTTGCTGGCTTATTTCTGTAGACTTTAGACTGACGTAGCCCCACAAAAAATAGTCTAAGGCGTTAAATCACTTGCATGATCTTGGTGGCCAACTTACGGGTCCATTTCTTGAGATGAATTGTTCTCCGAAGTTTTCCCTCAAAATGGCCATAGAATCGCGAGCTGTGTGGCATGTAGCGCCATCTTGTTGAAACCACATGTCAACCAAGTTCAGTTATTGCACGAGCTGTATTTTATACGGTTTTACACCAAGATCTTTGCGTAAAATCTTCCATGTGGTCGAATAACACAAACCCAATTGCTGCGAACGGCGACGAATCGACATTTCACGGTCTTCAGCCACACTCTCAGAAACAGACGCAATATTCTCTTCTGTACGCACTGTACGCATTCGTGTGGTTGGTTTAATGTCCAATAAAGTAAACTGAGTGCGAAACTTGGTCACAATCGCATTAATTGTTTGCTCACTTGGTCGATTATGTATACCATAAATCGGACGTAAAGCGCGAAACACATTTCGAACCGAACACTGATTTTGGTAATAAAATTCAATGATTTGCAAGCGTTGCTCGTTAGTAAGTCTATTCATGATGAAATGTCAAAGCATACTGAGCATCTTTCTCTTTGACACCATGTCTGAAATCCCACGTGATCTGTCAAATACTAATGCATGAAAATCCTAACCTCAAAAAAATCACCCGATATTTGTAAAGTGGACTTCGTCCAGAAGCCTTCGAAAGCAATTTGCAGGGGTCGAATCGTTACATCCGTGAACGTATCACTCGTCACGTAAAAACCCGTATTTCGTATTATGACATCCGTGATCGTAACGCTTCTATCGTAATCTGGCATAATGACATACGTGAACGAGTATAGAAACGTATTCGTTCGGTCGAGTTGTCATTCGAACGCAAATTACCAATCGTAATAGACAAATTTATGGAAATGTGAGCAAATTTTTTTCAAATTTTATGGTTTTTATAATTTTTAGTAATAAAGAACATAAATAAGAAACCAATGAATGGAATATCTCCTTAAAAAAAATATATTTATATGAACAAAATTTTTGTATTTTAGTTGACATTAAAAATAAAATTATTTACGGTAACGGACATATACATTTTTGAATTAAATTTATTAAAGATTATTTGGTTTCTTATCGTTTGGTCGATTACGGTGAAGCGATTTGCTGCCCCGGTGTCCATTTCTTGTGTGTGATAAGAATCGCAATTTTGAGGGTCGCAACTTGTTGTAAATTTTATGCAGATGTTATTTAATGCCTCACAAACGTTAGCAAATCTTCCACTTTTTTGGGGTGATACTTTCCTCTCTTACCAAATTTCCTAAAATTCTCCACCGTCTTTTTAAGATTCTAATGCTTTGTTCAACGATACATCTACAAAGAAAATTTTGTTTTGTTTTGACAGTTCCAAATCTATTGTGACCTACAAATACGATCCAAAGCAATGCGGAATTTAAAAACTATTGTGAATTGAAAATACATTACGATCCGTTTGCTATCGTATGTCATAATGCCAATCACCGCATACGATTAACGTATCACGTAATTTGCTTTCGTATGTTTGCCGATCCGTGCACGGATGTAACGATTCGACCCCAGTTTGAAATGGATAATTATATCATTTTGATTACAATAATTTTACTTTAATACTATGTTCGGACCGACAACGAAAACATGTTTTCGTCGGAAAAACTGGTTTTCGCACGAAAACTTGTGTTTTCGTTAATGTAAAATCTGTCAAACGAAAACACAGTTTTCGCTGAAAACTACATGAAAACTTTCATTCCACTCATTATAATCGGTGCCTGTTCTAGTTTAATCGATGTTTTTGGAAGACATATTTTGTCGGCCCTAAATTGTCACTTGATATTTGTTTACATTCCATATACAAAAACAGCAGTCGCTTGATATTCTCATATTAGGGGGATTCTTTTGCTCTTGTAAAACCTTGCACGGTGCAGAAATTGCAGAATTTTCCTCTTCGTGCAAAGGCACAAAACAAACACACGCGGAAAATTATTTGCAATGGCTATAAATATGTCAGACCAAAGCCCATGTTTATTTTCGTGCCGTCATATATCACTAGATTCTGCACTGGGTGCTCTCTTGGCCTTGCATATTTCGGTATAGGGTTTTTGCATTTTGTGTCATCGAAATTGTCAGTGAAAACTCATCGAAAACACACATTGTCGGTCCGAACGACTTAGATTCCACAACATACAATTGTGTTTTCAAAATGTTTTCAATGTCGGCCCGAACATAGTATTATAATCAAATACTGTTAAGTTCGCGGAATCCAACGAAGTTGCTACCTAGCGCTTTTCCCACGTTAACCACTTCTCCTGCAGAGGCTAATGAACAGCAAAAAAGGATGGACTCTGATTTAAACCAGGACGTTTTAGAAAATTTTTTGGCGTAATCAGGTTAAAAGGCGGTCTTCACGATCACCTAGACAGGCAGGAGTTCAAGTATAGGCTGCGTTCCTATATACTTGATCACAACGAAGGAGCGATTACAGATGAAGGAAATGTTGAAGTCGACAACACCCCAGATTTGGAAGGGAATTACTTATCTCTAACCGGTAATTATCAAAATATATTAAAAGTACAAAATATTATTAACCTAAAACTACAGAAAACATTTTAATATAATAATGAACTGATGTTAACAAATGCAAATATATGATATACAAAGTTTTTGCATACTTACCACTGTTTCTTATCCGAATTATAATAATAAACTTAACAAACACTGTTTATTAAATTTTTGCATATACTATTTTTCAACGTGTGTCAGTTGATCTAAACTCCACTGACCCAACTGAAAAAAATGATCACTTGGAGATTCTCAACAACGACGGAATTGAGAATTTGACAGTGTACATCTGCCACAAACTTCGTAAAGACAACCCCGAAATTTGTGCCAATTCAGAAGATTGTTCATCTTATGCTCCTTTCTGGAGGACTCTCAAAACCAACAGATATGTTCATGAAGTATATGAGAGCCTTGCAAGCAGTATTTGACGACGCAAATGGTACTGATTCGCATATACATATGTATGCACAAAATATATTCAGAAGCACTTAGATTTAAGTAATTTTGTAAACTGTAGCACGAAAGTAAAAGAACTGTTACTTAGAGCTAGAATGTATTTTAGGATTCGTTCCTTATATAAAAACTTGAAAAATTTGAAAATATGACGGCTACCAGAGCTGATAGAATTTTAGTAAGGAATTCACCATTCTCGCTGCTATTTAGCAGAAATGTTCTCTGGCAGAAATATATGTAAAACGACTCAATTCATGCGAGAATGATTAAAGAGAAATTCTTTGAAGAAAAATATACAAAGACACACACAGAATGTAAAAAGGCATTCTCTGAGTCACATATGCGTGATTATTTTGAATTATATGAACCATTTTTTTCCGACAAATGGTAAAAAATTTAATTTTTTTTACAAAATCGGGAAAAAATAGGTGAAAAATAATTTTAGTTTTATTTCTCTTTAATTTTATTTTTTAATTTTTAAATAAATCAATATTTCAAATAAATTATATTAATTTCCACTATTACAAAGTGAAGATGTGCCAAATGAACTTCATTTCTTCAAAGTAAATTGATGACCTTCATGAAATATGCATATTCGCATTATTTCGTTATCATTTCCATATTTGTACCAATAGAATATATAGGGCATATACATATGTATGCACAGTAGAGGCTCGCTAATCCGGACATGGCCTAATCCGGATTCCACTGTAATCCGGACAGGGTTAAAAAACTCAAAATTTCTATTATGTCCCTTGTAATCCGGACCGACTTTCTCTATCCGTATTCTCTAATCCGGATCACATGTTTATTATTCACTACATTCGCTTTTATGCTTTATTGGTTTAAGTTTTTTTTTCTTTTTTTGTTACAATAAACAATAATTTCAATAATTTCATAATACATAGTTCTGATATGTCTTTGGTAATCCGGATTTCCTTATATTCCGGAAAGGGGCCGGTTTTAATTGATCCGGTTTAGCGCGCCTCTACTGTAAATGTATTATTTCTTTGGCACATTTGTCTGTATGTTTACGAAAGCAAATGCGAGCCACATACATATGTACATACATTCATAATAGCAAGTGCCGCCCGCATCTTTTCGCATCTCCGTTGTCACGGACAACCAATGGCCGAAACTCACGTTTTGTCAAAGAGTCAATCTGTCGAAGCACTGAAGCGACGACAAAGCGTCACAACATCAACATAGAAAATCCAAGCTATGTCGACAAAAATAAACTAATGGCCGCCGATTGTCACCGCTTCCCTTGCCGCTGTAACAGCTTCGCCTACAAACTAGCGTAAATATGAATGTTTTTATATGAGCTTGAATACAAACCGACGCAGATTTTTGCGAGCCACGGAAAAATATTTTAGAATTGACAAATATTATAAATCGACAACAGCTATGTTGCCACTTTTCTCACTTCTTTCTTAGAACAAACACCAGAAAGTTGTTCAATTTATGATTTTTAGCTTTTGCCATTTTCGCGAAAAGACGCTTGTTGGCAAAGGCATGCTCGGGGACATGTTACAGCGTCTGTTTTTATGAATGAAAGGAGGTCGCTTGTGGAATTTTCGCCTGCGTTTATGAATGAAATCGTTTTTGTTGTAAAATTTACTATATTTGATTAAATATCCAAATTGACTGTAAATATTACTATGCATGCATTCATACAAAATTATACTCATACATAATTATTTTTACATGTCAATATTGATTTGCTGAGGGCAAAACGCAAAAGCATACATACATATGTACACATGTACATATATGCATACATTGCACATACAAGCGAGCCTGGTTGAAAGCAAACACTTAAACAAGCGAAACGGAATTCTTTATACTATGTTCGGACCGACAACGAAAACATGTTTTCGTGAGAAAAACTGGTTTTCGCACGAAAACTTGTGTTTTCCTTCATGTAAAATCTGTCAAACGAAAACACAGTTTTCGCTGAAAACTACTTGAAAACTTACATTCTACTCATTATAATCGGTACCTGCTCTAGTTTAATCGATGTTTTTGGAATTGTCACTTGATATTTGTTTACATTCCTTATACAAATACAGCTGTCACTTGATATTCTCATATTAGGGGGACTCTTTTGCTCTTGCAAAACCTTGCACGGTGCAGAAATTGCAGAATTCTCCTCTTGGTGCAACGACACAACAACAAACACACGCAGAAAATTATTTGCAATGGCTGTGAAATATGTCAGGCCAAAGCCCATGTTTATTTTCGTGTCGTCATATATCACTATATTCTGCAATGGGTGCTCTCTTGGCCTCGCATATTTCGGCATATAACTTTTGCATTTTGTGTCATCGTGCAATCTTGCAAGAGCAAGAGAATGCCGCTATTGATAGTTGTCAGTAAAAACTCATCGAAAACACACATTGTCGGTCCGAACGACTTAGATTCCACAACATACAAACGTGTTTTCAAAATGTTTTCGTTGCCGGTCCGAACATAGTATTACATTCGTTGGGAGTGTAATCATGGGCACATACATATAGTTGTATCTCTTCATATTCTTGGGTATGTGAGAGAGTTGTATTTGTATAATTTTTTCGCTGTTAAAAATGAGATATCAAAGAACTTATTTTTCTTCAATATTCTCTGCTTTTGCATACATGCTATGTCATCATATGCCTATTTATCTTTATACTCTCTGGTTGAGTATGTGAGAGAACTGTTAAAAATGTCAATATTTCACACCTTGAATTCTGTGGTTGTGAGGTGAATTCGTTACTATATATCTAACAAATGTTCGATATCGAACCTACACCTTCTCTATGCTTTATGTTCTCTGATTCAACGTACCATTTTGATTCATTCATAAAACCAAAAGCTATACACCTCTCCCCGAGCATACCTTTGCCAACAAACGGCTTTTCGCGACGAAGGCAAAGGCTAAAAATCATAAATTGAATATATTTCTGAAATTTGTATGAGAAGGGAAAAGTGATAAACCTGCAAATATAAGTATTCAAATATTTTAGAATAAAATTGACAAAATATTTTATTTGTCGATTTTCAAGTCAAGAAATTCAAAAAAATATTTAATATTTATCTGATTTATGTGTGCAGTCAATCCCGATTAAAAAGTACTCCGCTTAAGTGCCAATCTCTTTTAACTGCCTGTATATGCCTGCATGTCACGTTTTTTTTTTGTTTTTTTTTTATATGCATAGAAATTTTTGTTTTAAGTACCACTCGCTTATGTACCATATTATATTTTTATTTTTAACAAACCCCAAAAAGGCTGTATGTTTGTTTAAATACATATGTACGTATGTAAAATCAATTTGAAATAATTTACAATCATAAAATATTTTTACGTGGCTCGCAAAAATCTGCGTCGACATGTATATGTCGGAGTCTGTTCGGCTTCCATTAGTACTTCAAACAACTGACTGTCGATCCTCTTACTGCTTATGCCTGTACCCTCGAACCACACTCGACGACAGCGACAACCAATCACTGCACGATCAACGGCTGATGCAATAATGAGGAACTTATTCTTCTGATGAAATTCCTGAGACTGTATACCCATACACTCATACACGCATACCAACATACACACACTATGAGGGTGTGCCGACACGGCCATCCTGACCCTAAGACGACCACGTGTAGAGAATAATACCTTCATACTTAAATTTCCCTTTTCTTTTTGTGTATTATAGACTGAATATTAAATAGTTTCATAACAAAAGCCAATTTTCTTATTTTAATTCGTAAAGAGTTATCATATTAACAGTCTCACAAAACAGTATTGAGGTACTTAAACAATATTTAATATTATTTATTAATATTAATTATTTTTCTTCGTTATTCATTTTTCTTTTCATTATTCATTCTTCTTCATTTTTGTCACATAATCAATTCATTACTCAATCAAATGCCCCACACGCCATGATCAAAACAACCATTAGTATGTTTTGCACTTGTGCTCGCATTATGATCTCAGTACTCTGCTATTTTCCTTGGCCAGCCATTCATATATTTTGTCATTCTTATTCGTTTACTTCACTCCCTTTAGTAATTTCAACATTCTCAACATCTTCATTCTCATTTCTTCAGTGATTTCAACACTCTCAATACTCTCAATATTTTAATTTTCGCTCTCTTCACCGTTTGCAACGGATTCTCTACTTGCAACAACATCCTCATCATTGCCTATTACATAAAACAAAATTTCAATACAATTATCGTCAATTTTTACGTTACTTAATATTTGTACAGTACTACATATTACTGCCACCATCCGCCACCATCCGGCCCGCATAGGCCCTTCATCCGGCCCGCCATCTCTTATAGTCTTTGGGCATCTCAGTTGTATAGGCCTGAAACACGTGATGGATAAAGTAGTGCAGACAGTTAATTTTATACGCGCAAGAGGGCTTAACCACAGACAGTTCCAGGCTTTTCTGGCTGATGACGGTTCAGATCACGAAGACATTGTATACTTCAGTCGCGTTCGCTGGCTCAGCAGAGCAGCTACACTAAAACGATTCTATTCCCTGCTGGACGACTTAAAGATTTTTCTCGGCAACAAAGACCAAGAAATTACTTTCCTTACTGATGAGGAGTGGTTGGCTGATCTGGCTTTCCTGGTTGATATAACTAAATATCTTTCTGATCTTAACTTGAAACTGCAAGGGAAAGACCAACTATGCACACAGTTATACGAACACGTTCTAGCTTTCACATAAAAGCTTTTGTTGTTGGAAAAGCAGCTGGAACAAAAGCAGTTGATTCATTGGGAGACCTTATCTACAAGAAAGCAGGATACCTTGGATTTTGACAAGTACGTGTTGATGTTACAAAGATTAAGGAACGAGTTTGACGACAGATTCGCAGACTTCAAATCACAAACTCCCTGCATGAAAGTGTATCAAAATCCATTTGATGTTGAAATTGAAAGCGCTGCGCTGAGTTTACAGCTGGAGTTAATAGAATTGCAAAGCAGCTCTCATCTAAAAACAGCATATAATAATTGTCTTCCAAACTTAATTGAATTTTACAAATAGTATATTACACCCAGTCAATACCCAAACCTTACTAAGCTGGCTATTCAAAATATTTCTTTATTTGGTAGTACATATGTTTGCGAGCAGCTGTTTTCTCGCATGAAGTTTAACAAATCAAAAACCAGATCATCTTTATTAGATAGCCATCTTAAAGGCATTTTGCGCATAGCCACTTCTAAAACTCCAGCTGACATAGATGCGCTGTGCAAACAGAAAAAATTTCAGACATCTCATTAATTAGATTTTAAGAATAAGAATATCTTTATATGCTAAGGCCATAGTTACATTAATAATAATATATTAAGATTTATATGATGTTGCTTTTTTAAATAAATAAATATACCAAAACTGAAGGTCATTTTGTTTTTTTTTTGGCCCGCTACGGTTATGAAAATGCTAAACCTGGCCCTTCACAAAATTATGTTGGACGGGCCTGGCCTTTACCTTTTAGCATAACAATGTTATTGAATCTTTTCCCAGAAAATTTTGTACTTAGCTTTCCGAATATTCTGATCCCGAATCAAAGGTGATTTCCGAAATTTGGTCTCTGTGTGTCTGTTCAGGCATCCTTTCGGTACTGCAACGCTGCACTGTTCCACTCGCTTTTCCCGGTTGAGTGCCTTGTTCTTATCAACTTCCTTCTTTGTACATTGGGTAGATATGTGACCCAATTCTCCGCATTTAATTTTTCATGGTGACAATCGTGTTTGCCATGTCGTGTTTTGTCGGTCGCAAAGTGATTCTGTTGTTCTCTTAATCTGCATTCAAATATTTTATGGCCCAATTTTCCGCAAAAATTACACTCTATCAATAATTGTTTTTGCCGTTTAGTATAAGTTTCGGACTTTTGCTCCATAACACCACTTTTCCTTTTATTGAAAGCAGAGATAAAGGCAGGAATAAAGGGATGTTCAACTTATTCCAGTGTGAGAGTGCTTCAAAATTAGCGTTTTTTATAACATTTTCCATTATGGCCAGATTGGACAAAATAATAATTTTTGGGCATTTAAATTAAAACACCCAACATTTAGTACGAATAAAAATTACTACATAATGGTTATTTATTATTTAAAGAAACTATTTAAATCTTTCTAAAGTATATTAGAACAACTGACTTTTGACCTTGTAATACCCAATAAAAGGATTTAAGCTTGTTAGCTCTCAATCACTAAATGTTTTTATCATTTTCCATTGAAAATAATACTATGATGCTTCAAATTACAAAACGTTTCATCAAATACCTCTAAATTTTACAAATTTATTTAATTTTCATCGTTTTACATTTTTTATAAGTGGTCTTGAACGATCCAGAGATAAAGAGATGTCCAACTCCCCTCTCTCTGGAAATGAGAGAACAATTGATAAACGTCAAAACCTCCTGAGCTTTGACAGCTAATCGAGTTCAGTAGGTTTTGACGTTTAGCAATTGGAAACGAGCGATGGCCAGATTGAAATCTTACCAAAAAAATATGTAAACGGAGGGATTTGTTGCATCGTTCACGACCACTTATAAAAAATGTAAAGCAATGAAAATTACATAAATTTGTGAAATTTAAAGGCATTTGATGAAACGTTTTGTAATTTGAAGCATCATAGTATTATTTTCAATGGAAAACGATTAAAAACATTTAATGAATGAGAGCTAGCAAGCTTAAATCCTTTTATTGGGTATTGAGAGGTCAAAAGTCAGTTATTCTAATATACTTTAATAAGATTTAAATAGTTTCTCCATATAATAAATAACCACTATATAGTAATTTTTATTCATACTAAATGTTGGGTGTTTTAATTTAAATGCCCAAAAATTATTATTTTGTTCAATCTGGCCATAATGGAAAATGTTATAAAAACGCTAATTTTGAAACGCTCTCACACTGGAATAAGTTGAACATCCCTTTATTCCTGATTAAAAGTGAACGCTTTCAATTCGGACTGTAAATCGCCTCAGGTTCGAACAGTTGATGTGAAACTTAAACGCTGCAATCGGTTATCGAAGCTTGCCAACAACGTAAAAGTACGTTTACATATGAACTTAATCTCGTTATAAGCTTGTTCAATAATCTATGCGTTTACATAGGCAAATGAGATTATCAACTGTCAAATTTGTAGTACTATTTGTATTTGTTGTACTATATTTGTATCTCGCAGTTTGCTGCCAGTAATAAGAAGTTGGCAGAAATACGGAAAAGACGACAACTTAGATTGGAAAAAATATTAACTGAGATAAAAATGCAAAATTCCTTATTGCTTTTTGTAATAAATAACAATAGGCCAAAACGTTTGTGGAAACACGTAAGCAATTACATCATTTTCTAAAATTCCCACTTGACGTTGTATTGTAGGAAAGGCACGGTAATTTTTGGGAGCTCGACGTTGCTTTCAATAGTGACCAATTCTTCAAGGAGAGCTTCGGAATGAGTCGGGAATCATTCAAAATTTTATGTAATGAGCTAACAAACATTCGCAAACGTGATACTACATACAGGCAATGTATTCCATTATAAAAAAGAATAGCTATCGCTTTGTATGCCCTTGGTTCTTCTGCTGAGTACAGAACAGTTGGAAGACTATTCGGGGTTTCCAAAGCGTCTGTATGTTTTATCCTTAAAGACTTTTGCAGAGCGGTGTGGGACATACTATCGCCTAAATATTTAGCCAGCTCATTTCTTACGCAAGAAAAAATTACGGAGTGCGTTGAAGGATTTAGAAAGATTGGATTTCCCCAATGTCTGGGCGCAGTAGGTAAGTTCATGAATTTGAAATATTTTACCCATAACATGCAAATACAATTTACTTCAGATGGATGTCGTATTGAGATTAGGCCCTCCGCATCTGATGCTGTTGACTATTTCAACTACAAAGGTTGGTACTCAATGGTTTTACTAGCCCTCGTATACTACAGGTAAGTTAACAACACACATGTTTTGGAAAATACTTAACACATTTTTTTAGATATAGGTTTATGTACATTAATGTTGGAGCACCTGGTCGTTGTAATGAATCCCAAATATTTGAAAAATTCAACTTGAAAAGAATTTTGCAAAACCCTCTGCTTAAAGAGAATGCGAAAAAACTTTGTGACACTAATGTCCCAATTGTAGTTCTTGGAGACTTTGGCGTTTCGCTTTACTCCGTTTCTAATGAAACCCTATCCCTATAACCAAGCCGCTGAGGATCACGATAATATTTTCAATTACCATTTACCTAAATCTCGAAGGGTTGTGGAGAACGCTTTGGCCACCTGAAGGCAAGGTTTAGAAGGATATGGAAAGGAATTGACAACGATATTAAAAACGCTATATTAATAATAAAATGTTCTTGCGTCTTGCACAATTTTGTAAATGAAATGAATGATAAACACGAAATGGTTGCAAATGCAAACAAATTTCGAAAGCGCACACCCACTAGAGCAACGTGATCCATTATTCAATTCTGGAACCAACGACCCTAATGTAGAGAACATCAGAAAATCTATAGCTCTATTTCTATATAAGTTTATGTGTTTTATTTTATCAGGTTATTTTCTCATTTACAGTCAATTCATTTTTCATATTAATATATCACAATATAACAATATTAATTCATTAACAAAAGAAAATAATTCATAAGAAAAATAAATCTAATATATAAAATTCTCGTGTCACGGTGTACGTTATTGAACTCCTATGAAACCGCTGGACCGATTTTCGTGAATCTTAGCGTGCATATCGGCTAGGGTGGAGAATCGGGCAACATCTATTTTTCATCCTCCTAATTGTTAAGGGAAATTGGAAAATTACCAAAAAGTAACATTTTTCCATACAATTTTTTTTTTCAATTTTTGTTTGTTTTGTTTTTCAATATTTTTATTTGTCAAATATTTGAATCATTCAATTTCGGTCGCATGATTTTTTTATTCCGGCTATATACATATAATTTATAAGAAAGTTGTGTTAGTTACACCATTTATAACTCAAGAACGGCTAAATCGATTTAACTGAAAATTGGTGGGAAGGTAGATTAGAACCAGGGTAAGGACATACGACACATTTTATCTCTTTTATCAAAATTTAATTCAACTCATAAATACAAAAATTATATTTCAAATCATCCTCCTTTCCTTGAATATATGCGTATAATTTTAAACAGATTCTACCTCAAAACTAATACAATTGCTAAGTATTTGGAATAGTAGAAAAGAATTGCAACCAAATACGCAGTGAAATAGATTATAATTGGCTCAGTAATCCAGCCGATTTTTTCATCTTTCCACGATTGAAAACCGGTTCACCATGTGCAGTCCACTAGAATGACTGTCGGTTGAACTCCAGTGAGAAATGATGGAGCTATGTTTTTATTGTCTCACACCGACGCAAAAATTCGGTTTTATTTTAAACACTTCTCAGAATCAGTTATTCGTTGTTCTGTTGGATTATGAACTTGCGAGGCAACCACTTTGTACAGAGCTTTCTCCTGATGCTCTAATCATTCTCCTCGGTTTATGATCCATTTTTTTGTAAACTAACACAAGTTGCTTCAGAAAAATGCTATATCTTATTAACGAATAGTTATAATAGGCGTGTTTTATTTGACCAGCAAATTAAGCTATTAGCTTATTTTGTTTGGAAGACTTAACATAATTATGTTGGCTTGTCATAAGCTGCCATAGCTTGTATATTGGGCTAGAGGCATTGCCAGTTAAAATGCTTTTTTCATTCACAATAGCTATGATTTTTCCCAAAAAAAGTAGTTGGCAATAGCGACAACCCTCATTTTGACAGATAAAAATGTAAACAAATGAAAAATATATAAATTTGCTACGAAGTCCGGAAAAGCCAAAATTCCTGCTAAAACAATGATGTACATGTATGTATGGTACTTAAGTAATACAATTACCTACAGACAACTAGCCGTATTGTTTGGTGTAACGAAGTCCACAGCATGGGTGATTGTTCGTCGGGTTGTCGCGTGGGTTATCTCAATAGGACATGAGTTTGTTAAGTGGCCAACTGGAGATGTGTTGGAAAAAACAACTCGCAAGTTTTTACAAAGGAAACAAATACCAGGTGTTATTGGTGCTATTGATTGTACCCACATAACAATTAATGCACCTATAAAAGACAAACATATACATATATTTTGATCGTAAACGTAATTATAGCATTGTTCTACAGGCCATTGTCGATGCTGATAAAAAATTTGTTGATATTTATTGTGTTGAACCCGGATCATATCATGACTCTAGAGTGCTAAAAAGGTCAGCATTTTATAGAAAAGCGGAAAGTAATATGGAAATTTTATTCCCAAATTCTACTTTTATTCTCGGGGACTCGGCATACCCTTGCAGAAATTACCTCATACCGGTGTTTAAAGATTATGGTTCGTTAACGCCCAATCAAATCAGCTTTAACAAAACACATTCTTCAGCAAGAATAGTTGTTGAAAATGCATTTGGCGCACTGAAAGGACGTTTCCGAAGGCTTCTTAAATTTACGGAGCATAGAAATTTATGTGCAATTTCCAATTTAGTTGCAAGGGCATGCATTATGCACAATATATGTATTATCACAAACGACGATACAATTATTGACCCTCAAATTGAAAGTGCCGACCCGGAGCCAGAACCTGCTAATGAGCTGGCGAGAGAAGCAAGTGGAGATCGTCGGAATCAGTTGCTTACAGTGTTAACACGAAGAAATTAATAAATTTTAATTATTTTAATTTTAAATAAAAGTAAAAGCAACATTTTCAATTTTCAATCTCAAATAATAAAACTATTTATAATTTTACGACATATTTGTTTTATATAATCACGTACATATACGTATGCATTTGCAGATTTGTATGTAAAAATGTTCATTTTATGATAAGCTTGATTTTATATTTCCGTTAAATAAAACAATACATTTTCGTTATGAAATCAAGTAACTTTTCTAATTTTTATTCACAAAATAATGCTATAAAATTTTTAATTTTTCTTCCTCTATTTTCAGTTTTTTTTGTTCAATTTCTATTAGAATATCTTGTTTTTCGGCCATATCCTGTATTTGTTTTTCTATATTCGCGTAAAACTACGCCTTCACTTCAGCACTTTTCCTTTTTTGTTCGATTTTTTTATCAAAATATCGTTCTTTAGCGCTTTTCCGATAACGACGATTCGGAACAGGATTTGCTGAGTTCGGCTCCTGTGAATACACTGCATTCGGTATGCATATGCTACGGCTTAGTGCAGACTGGCTCTGTCTTGAAGTACTTGGCATATCGTCGAGCATTGTTTGAAAATCAGTTGAATCCTTACCTGTTTAAAAATATAAAAAAGCGAATGCAATATAAGCAATACATAATGAACATTAAATTTTAACTAACCACTAAACTCAACCAATGCCTCTTGAGGTTCTGTCCCAATATTTATGGTGTGGTTGTTGGACACCAAGCAACTTTCGCCAAAAATTTCGTTCATTTCGCGCATATAAGGTACTGTGCACGGAGAAGTGCCAGTCTGCTTCTCGTTGTCTTTCGCTGTTTTGTAGGCATTCAAAAGCGTTCGCATTTTTGATACAAGGGCAGCCGCATTAATTGTTGTATCCTGTGAAAACAAATGTAATAAATTTTTACAAAATAACTTTAAAATATTCTTACTGTAAATCCTTGATATACCATGCCCTCCAAGACGTTTTCATATGCGAACTTTTTCTTCCGCGCATGCAGGAACTCATCCTTCCTCTCAGTGTAGCACTTCAGGAATAGAAGTGTATCGGCCTTCGTCCAAACTTTTCTTTTGCTGTATATAAACGAAATAAATAATTATTTAGTTTTTGAAAAGTTTGTTTACAAATTTAAAAATTCAAATTTACCTTTTGTCCATGTCAAAAATTTCGTTGCAATAAATTGAATATCAGCTGATTGTTATTGCCCGCGTTGCCAACATAATACATATTTAAGCGAAAATGAGAAATAAGCTAAATGCGTTTTATTTGTCCATGGTTTAGCTATTAGCTTATGATGGTCAAATAAAACACGCCTAATGCAACTAATAGAAATCGTATAGATGGTAGTAGTAGTATTATCTATGTATATGGTCCTCTAGTAATTAATAAAAACTTAAAATTTATATACACCCGCGGCCAAGCGTAACTTACCACTTGATATTTTTTCACTATTTTCAATTTTTTTCGTTCTTTGGGTAACTTTTTTATGGATTTAATAGAATACGGGGAATATATCGATGGCTCGAATATATTTGGTTATCTGTTGACTTTAATCTGGCCCATTTGTAAAATTAAATTGAGACAACTTTTTTTTTATTTGCACACAAGTCTTTGATTTCATTATTACTAATTCTTGTAATAACTTTACAACATTTTTTGTTTCAATTGAAAATGGAATTACAACATATTCAAAAAGAATAACGGGAAATCTAATATGGCGTCGGTCCACCTCTAGCGGATATTACAGCTTCGATACGAGCAGGCATTGACCCAACAAGTTTCTCCAAAACACTGCTTGAAATTTCCTCCTCCCAAACACTTTCTAACATTTTTTTTAGTTCTGGTTTACTTTTACTTTTTTGACAGAACTTATTTTTTTTTTTATTATTTTATATTTGTGTAAGTCAGAGATCACTTCGTTAAAACTTAACGGAAAAATTCCATTACAGCAACAAGTACCGTTACAATGAGTGATAGAACACGTTTTCGCTAGAAATTTCTTAATGGTAAGTTACGCTTGGCCGCGGGTGTACATACATAACAATATAAAATAAAAAAAAAATCATATACATATATATATATATATCAGAATCAGTTGCTTACAGTGTTATATATGTATATATAATAAAAAAAATCTTCTCCTGGACTAGATTCGTGGTGTAAAACGTAATTCTCACGTTTTCAAGGATATGCTGTTATATGCTTTGCTTAAATGCTTCTAAGAATTTTTCGAGGATGGCATTTCTTTCTCTTTCAACTTGAAGGGCCTCCCTGCCATCCTCTTTAATTGCTTCAATTTCCGCCTTAATTTTTCTATTTGAAGCCCGGAATTCCTCCAAAAATTCATTTTGAGTATTATTTGAAGTATGTTTTTTTCTTTTCCTTGCAGGTTCCTCGTCTACAAACGGCAATTCTTCCTGGGAATCCAGCGAAATGGAAAAGCTGTTAAGGGGTAATGCACAGTCTACAACTTCGTTAACTGTAATAAATTAGTTTATAAAAATAAATATAAACTTTTCAAATTTCTGTTTTGTTTTACTAAACTCTCCTCCACCAACGTTTCCAAATTAAAGCTTTTATAGCTCCCGAGGATACTATTTATTTTAGGGTAGAATTCCCATGTGGAAGGGCTGCCGCCAGAGGGACCAATAGATTTCCTCTCATCTCTGTAAAATTTTTAGTAATTTTTTGAAAACTTTTATATGAATAAATGCACATGCATATTAAATAAACTTGCCTGTATTTATTTGTCAAATTATGTATTTTCACACGAATTTCATTCGCGGAATACGTTTTACACCACAGGCAATTTTTCCTTCCACAAGCATAAAAGAAGTTCAACTTCCTCTTTGTTCCACCTTGATCTCTTTTTCCTGAAAAGTGCTAACCTCTTTCCCTCGCTGTCGACCATTTCTGTTTCCTTTGTCATTTGACATTTCTCCTCTTTTTCGCAAAAATTATCTATAAAATTAGGAATAACACCGCTAATCTAGTTGTGTAATCTGAGATTAATTTTTAATCTCGGATTAACTAGAGAGAAATTTTGTATGGTAAATCTCGTTTCTTAATTACGGATTATCGAGTTAATCTCGTTAATGAAGTTAATCTCGTTATATGTAAACATTAGGGTGGCCCATATTATATAGGCGAAAAACTAAATCGGGTTTACAGATCGGGGCACCCCCCAAATTTTTTGCTATCGCCAAAACAAATATTCTGGGAAAGTTTCAATTTAATATTCCAACGGGAAGAGGGTGCTCAATGACATATAACATTAAGGAAAAAATGAAAAAATCCGCAATTTTGATAATTTTTTTTAATAAGTACAACTACGTAGGAAGTAATAAATTCATTTATTTTATGGAATAATGTTAATAAATAACGCAATCTTATATAATAATAAAGAGGGATAAAAATACATGGGTTATTTCTTTGAAGTTGCCGACCCCAAGCTTTTAACAACTGCTCTCTTTGTCGTTTTTGTCGGAACCCACTTTCTATTAGCTTCTACCACTTGTAGGAGCAACTGCTTCTCTTCTTCATCATTTGTTAGAAGCTTATTGATGTCTTCAAACAGTTTGACTCCACGCTCAGCAATATCATTAACAACTTTCAGGTTTCTTACGATTTGTTTCCCTCCAATGTAATGCTGATTGATGTTCCATTCATTTGGATCTGTGTTTAAAAACGTTGAATTTATCTTTAACTTTTCAAACACCTGCAAAGAATCACCTCTTACTTTTCGGTCAGTAGGTTCATACCTTATCTTTTTGAAAATTTCAGCCTTTGCATTATTTGTTACTTTATCTGAGAACAAACTCAACCCAACTAATTCATCCTCGAGGTACCAAAGATGGGATTTTATAGCATTTTTAACCACTTCACTTATTTGTGGATCAATAGCTTTATAAGTAGTCATGTCTTTTCATAGAGAAAGGTCTGACCAAGGAGTATTTGCAGCCATAGGAGCCTCAAACCAATATTTCACATATACAAGCATTCCAAATTTCACAAAGCGTTCTAGCTGTGATTTTTCCCTTTGTGTGGTTTCAAAAAAATCTTCCTCACGAAACAAGAAGATTTTGATGGCGTATAAGAGTTTTGCCATCCAGCGAGCACGGTGTAAGGCACCCGGAGCTCTCCAATGAAAGTTATCTAGAGAATGACCCAGGCCAAGTAGTGATAGCTCTATTAACTCCATGTAATCGTCTCTGGATTGGGTGTCCGTCATTAAGATATCTAATAAAGAATTTACTGCATTTAAATTGTCATTGCCAGTAGCTTTTTCCAATGGTTTAAAGTTATTTAAGTGAATTGATGGCCATGCTGCCTGAAACCTTTTAAACAAGGGAATGTCAGGAGAGCTGGATGGTCCAAAACAAAGAGTAAATACCTTACTGAGAACGATCTCTAAAATATGATGCCTGCATGCTAGCCATAATAGATCACGTTTCACGAAACGTCATAGTTGCGTGTTGAGAAAAACAAGAGTGAAAAACTGTCAAATGGCTTGCAAATTGTAAACAGAAAAGTAAACACTTTTGTAAATTCGCAAAATATTATTAATTCTTTCGATTTTAATGAAAAGTTTTAGTGAAGCGATTGAATATTGTTGAGTGAAAAGATTTGAATCATTTCTAAAGAAATATATCGGCCTATTGATAATAAAATTGTCTATTAAGTTGTGATTCAAATGGAGAAGACGTTTCTTGTGTTGCATATTAATATATACATATATTATAAGTTCAAATGTATCAGATGTATGAAATTATGATAAAAGAATTGTGAAATTATTAATTTAGTATTAAATATATCATTTCTTTTGCAAAATAACACCAATTTTTAAGTAACTTTTCAAATCGGCTTCGGAAAACTGAAAAAAGCTCGTTTTCGATCCTTTAATTGCATAATAATTATTACAACAAGCCACTGCACATTCCATTTAAAAAATTAATATATTTATGCTTAGAAATTTAAATAAATACAACAGTACACTTACACTGGTTTTCTTCATTTGAACAATTTCCACACATGCTACTCTATTTATTGTGGATGTGCCTAAAACTATTTATATACATATTTTCTCGCAACAATATTCTAAACATTTCACTGAAATTTTTCCTGCAAAGACGAATGAATTAATATTATTTTGGGAATTTCAAAAAGTGTTTACTTTTCTGTTTACAATTTGTATGCATTTCTATGCTTGTTCTTCTCAACGCAAAACTGTCACGTCACGAATTGTTGAACAATGTATTTGTTTTTGTAAGAATTGTCAAGGACTAAACCGAAAAAAACTAACTGTAAACTAGTGTCGTAATCTTGTATTCTATCATTCTTGCGTCATATACTGCATTAGCCGAGTTATGGCCAGTGCCACTTACAAGTTTTGGTACTCCAAGCAATTTTTCCTTACCGTCTGTAGAAACTAATACTGGTAAACGATCTACTTTTTCATTGCTCAAAATATCGGAAATAATCTTACCATCCCAATGAACTATAACTGGATCATTAAAAGAAACAGATTGCTTTATTTCCTCAAATAAAGATTTTCGCCCTTGTTTTCTTTGGCGTTGAATAGTGCTGCGTGATAATGGCAACGAGCTAGGGTCTTGGCCCAGTGCTGCAGCGATTGGGACCATCAACCTCAAGGCTTCTCTATCAGACACTTTATTGCGGTCTAAAGAGCTTATCACATGCTTAGAAAACAAGTTTTGCTTAGCAGCCTTCACAGGTTTGTCACTGCTCGGCTCATTAGCATGATGGTCAGTGATCTGGTACCGGGAGCTCTTCTTTACAAAAGTTGAATCTGGATATTCTTCATCACTAGAGAGTCCAATTTCGAAATAAGGCTCATACATTAAAGATGTTCCTTTGGAGGTACTAGGTGTCGTTTCTAAGAGCTGGGCTTTTCGTCTTCTCTCTTCATCTTCGTTAAATCTCTTTAAAGTTCTTTCCTGCTTTTTGGCTAAGCTTTTGTCAACTTTAGTCATAGCCATTTTTCGCTGGTCTCGCTGATCTGCTAGAAATTTACGGTCTTCTTCAATCTTTATCAAATTTGAAGCATCTGCATGAGCTATATCAAATAAAGAGTCAAGCTCAGATGTAAACTCACCTTTACGAGCTTTTTAATGTTTTGAATTACGAGATTTATTTTTTTTAGCAACAACCACTTTGAATTGAGTTTCTCAATCTTATCAACGCAGTGTTTAATTAATCTTGTTGGTATGAGAGCTCTTTCCCATAACTGAGTTGCCTCCTCAACTGTCAAATGACTTGCACTACGCACTAAATTAAATTTATGCAAGTGCCAGTGAAAACGCAAAAGCACTTGCCGATTAGTAGGTAGTTGATTTAGCCTTAATAGAGATTCCACATCTGTAATACCCAAAAGAAAAACGCGGTCATACTGCCTTGTTGCAGGAGAATTGGACGCCTTGGTTTTTCATAAGTTATTGAAGAAATGTTTAAAACAGTGATACCTGTACTGGGTTGGGTACTATTATGAGAATTATTTCGTAATAATATTAAGTTTTGTCAATCTAGATCTTATTGATGATATTTTTCAGCATCTGTTTTAGATATTTGAAACACCTGCAACAAAGAAACAAAAATAATTATTAAAATATGGATTTTTTATTTTTTCGACTTTTTGTTATCAATCGTGAAACTTTGAGTTCTCAACCTTTTCCCATCCATCAAAAAATCTGAAAAAATTGCAGAGGTATATTGAACCCCATTCTAAAAAATGGAGGGGTGCCCAGGGTGAATTTTTGAAGTTAGTTTTTTTGCGCCACCCTAGTAAACATACTATAAGGGTCACAGATACAGCAATCTCTTCAGTTTCTATTTGGCGCCATTTCGTTGTTAATTCGGTAACCATGCGGTTTGCATGGACTGCCAGACTCTCGCTATCAGTCGGTTGATTTGATAGCATATTAAGAAACATGGCGGCTGGTGTTTCCATAGTGTCGAAACGTTGTATAAACAATTATTTAAGCTGAAGGCCAGTAATATCAGCGTAGGACAGTTGCGAAAACCACTACGACGCGCTTCCCTCCATTGCTGAACTTAAAGTCACAACCAACGCACTGTTGCACAGTTTTGCTCTGCCTCGCATCAGGTACAGTTGTTTTTATGTCCCGCACATGTTCAATTAAGTTTTAATTCTGAAATTCCATCATGGTACGCCATAGTTCAACTAATGTTTGAGGCAGATGGCCAGATTCCACTTCTGATGTCGGAGTCTATTCTAGAGATGGCAAATATTTCAGAACCTGTGATTTTGTCACTGCTACTTCAGAATCACTGGTCACAGCGGTAAGAAGTTTCCTAAAGTAGCAGTGACTGGAATTAACATATGGGAAACTTCATCAAAGTAGTAGTTACAGTCTCACATGAAAAATTGCGACTCTGAAAAAGGAGCATTCACCGTGGAACATAAAAAATTGCGACTGTGACAAAATAGCCTTCACAGTGAAGCATGAAAAATTGCGACTGTTGCAAAATTGTATTCACAGTGTAACATACAAAATTGCGGCTGTGATGAATTGATATTCATTAAAGCTATGAATTCTCTTAAATTTTAGATAAGTATAAATTAGTTAACATATAAAAAGTTAATTTAGTTTTAAACGAGTAATACTTATGTACAAATTAAATTGATTACAGAAAACTCAATGCGGTAGTAAAGCCAATTATAAAACGTTTAATCTTAAAATTGCATAAATTTTATATACATATATATTGGTACTGTAAATATCAGTAATGAAATATTTATAAGTATGTTTTCATTAACTTTAAATAGTTTCTATTGAGTATCCTTATATTAAAAAAAACCTTCAAAGATTATATTTATTGTGACTTTAAAAATGTGCTTCTTAAAAAATAACGGATCATTTACATTAATTTTTGTACGAAACGGTTATAAATCATTTTGCTTATACTTAATAAAAATTAAAGATGTCTGTATCAAAAAGAACCAAAACGAGTTATGTGTAGCAATTTTTTAAAGAGGTGGATGCTGTTTTCGCAAAATGTGATATTTGTAAATCTAAAATCATATAAAACGTCAACATCAAATTTAAAAAAACATATGGAACGGAGGCATCCTACTGTTTAATTGGAAATGGTAACATAATTTTGAAGATATATCAAATTGGTATTGTGAAAATGTTTTTTTTTTTTTTAAATGTCGCGCGGCTAAAATCATAAAGTGAAATTACAAGCAAATTATTGCAACTCTTTACGGTGGATTTGCAACCTTTCTCTTTAGTTGAGGACAAAGGTTTTCGGGAATTTGTAACAGCCCTAAATCTATCTTATGACATTCCTAGCAGACGTGTGATTTCACAATCAATGATTCCTGCATTGTATGAGGAATGTAAACATATGGTGCGAGAAATGATTAGGAGCGGGGAAAAGTTTTGCATCACCACTGATTGTTGGACATCGCGGAACACGTCTAGTTTCATGGCTGTAACGGCACATTATGTCTCCCAAAAATTTTGAACTAACGTCAGTACTTTTGTCGTCATCCCAACTAAAGCAAAATCATACAGCTGAAAACTTAGGTGAGGCGATACAACAAATCGTAAGTAATTGGAAAATTAACGACAACATATTGCTAGCTGTTTCGGATAATGATAGTAACATAAAAGGTGTCATAATTAATAAGTTAGGTTGGAAGCATTTTGGATGTATGGCTCACACAATTAATTTAATTGTAAAAGACGGATTTCGCATTCCTGAAGTAGAACAAGTAACTGATAAATTTAAAATAATAGTTGCTTTTCTCAACCCCAGATTCAAATTAGTCGCGTTGACTGATGAATCGGCAGCTCATAACACAAAAAAACTTATAAAACGTTATCTAATAGAAATGCAAAGGGAAGAAATAGAAAAAACAGAAGAAAATGTAGAAAAATCAGTATCAAATGGAGTTCTTTCGATAAATACGTTAATGAACATAAACCACATAGTAGCGTAGAAGCAAAAGTCATTATTGAAATTCAGCGATATTTGGAAGATGGGCTGGTTTCGCGTAGTTATGACCCATTTCATTGGTGGCTTGAAAATAAATACAGATACCCTAAAATGGCAGAATTAGCAAAAAAGTATTTATGTGTTTTAGCCTCCTCCGTTCCTTACGAGAGAATTTTTTACTATACTGTTATAATTTTTATTACAGTCACAGTTTAAAATCACTGCTACTACAAAGTCACAGTCATAAGTAGCAGTGCTCCTTAAAAGTCACAACATCGCCTATCACTAGTCTGTTCGTCTTCCATTAGAGCGAAGCGCGTTTCAAAGATTACACAGGCGAGAAAATTCAAACAACTGACCAGAGATAAAGAGATGTCCAACTCCTCTCTCACCGGAAGCAATTGCTAAACGTCAAACCCTATTGAACTTTGACAGCTAATCGAGTTCAGTAGGTTTTGACGTTTATCAATTGGAAACGAGAGATGACCAGATTGACATCTTACCAAAAAAATATGTAAACGGATGGATTTGTTGCATCGTTCAAGACCACTTATAAAAAATGTAAAACATTGAAAATTTAATAAAATTGTGAAATTTAAAGGTATTTGATGAAACGTTTTGTAATTTGAAGCATCATAGTATTATTTTCAATGGAAAATGTTTTTAAGTCCTTTTATTGGGTATTGAAAGGTCAAAAGTCAGTTGTTCTAATATACTTAAAAAAAATTTAAATAGTTTCTCCATATAATAAATAACCACTGTATAGTAATTTTTATTCGTACTAAATGTTGGGTGTTTCAATTTAAATGCCCATAAATTATTATTTTGTTCAATCTGGCCACAATGGAAAATGTTATAAAAAACGCTAATTTTGAAACGCTCTCACACTGGCATAAGTTGGACATCCCTTTATTCCTGCAACCGGCTCATGGATAATATGATACGAGACTTTAGCATTGGCTCTCTTTTTCTCTCAAACGCGTTCCCTGATTATTTTACAGCAATGGAGATCAGGGAATTTCTACCAGTTGATTTCAGAAAAGGCGGGATGCCAGAAATAAACCCCTATAATTAACAGACAAAATCAGTGTGAAACAAAATTTCGTAGAAGTGGGTGCATATTTGGTATAGAAAATTTTTGTGTGTTATGTGTATTAATGATTTTGCATTTTAATATTTATATACATACTTATGTATTTTCAAAGTTATTAATTTAGTATTTTTGTATAATTTAGTGAAAATACCAAAAGTGAGGAAGTGTGTGGTTGGATGCGAAGGCGGAGAGCATATTTTCATCCTTCCTTGTAAGGAAAAGGATAAAGACAGGTTAGTCCAAAAGTCAAAAACTACGAGTATTTGTATATAGCATTTTTTAAACTTAAACTTTGTGCATGATATTTTATAGAGTTAATATAGTAGTTCTTAAAAATATGTAATTTACTAATCTAAGTATATATTGTAATAATATATTTGTAATTAAATTCTACTATGTTCAATAAAAATAAATATTTTATTGTATAACATTATTGATTGTAGTACTTAGTGTAGAAATAATTTCAAAAATATATATATATATAATTTCAAAGTATTTTGGTAGGAAAATTATAATTAGAATAGTATATACATATATTACGTGTAGTATTTAAAAATAAATAATAGTTTAATAAGTAGAAAAGTATAATAGTATTTGCTTCAATTAAAAGAAATGTAAATAAGATTTTGGTTGTAAGGTGTAGGGCTTCTTTATTTGTATTTTTATTAAATATTTAATTTATTAATCGGTTGGGTGTAGGACATACAAAAATTAAGCATCTGTTTGCCTGTGATCAGCACTTTTCCTTAAGTATGAAGTTGAAAAAAAAGCTAAGGTTTAATGCTGTTCCGAACACGCATTTGCCAAATGTACCGGAACCTAGTTTTAATTAAAAAAATGTTTTTAGTCCCAATTCAATAATTGAATGTAGACATGCCTGATAACGGTAATAATTTCATGCTATTAGCATCCGTAGCAAAAGAAGCCCAGGAGGAAGGAGAGTTTTTAGGGATAGCTAATTCCAGGGAAACAGGAAGTCAAACAAATTTAAGTTTAGTTTCAGGAGCTCTTAGGGAACAAAAATTGGGGGAGGAAAATTTATGTTTGAAAAATAAATTAGAAGAAAAGGAAAGGGAAATTAATTACTTAAAATATCAGTTAGAAGATTTAGCAAAGAAATACAGAAGAATAAAGAAGGAATTAAAGGAGAAAGAGGAAGGTTTTGATTTAATAGGCCACTTTAATAGTAACTTTCCTCCACAGATAAGCGCCATAGTGCGCAATAGTATAAAAAATTTCAACCGAAATCCCAATGGTCGTAGATACGACAGTTATTTTAAAACACTGGCTTTAGGCGTATACTTCTTATCACCTTTAGCTTACAGACACCTTAAGCCAATCCTTAGGTTTCCGGATGAGAGAACTCTGGACGAGTTTGTTTCGGAATGGCTCCGCGATCCAGGATGTAATAGCAGTAGTATTAGATGTTTAGAGTTTAGAAGTCGGGGATTTAATCAGGAACAAATTCGTGTATATTTTGTCTGACGAAATGGCACTTAAGAGTCATATGCAATATTTACCTAAATTTGATAAAATTGTAGGAGTTGAGGATTACGGCGATGAAAATCGCTCTGGTAGAATAGGTAATAGTGCGATGACTCTGATGGTCCAAGGTATTGGTGGAACACCTTGGTCTCACCCCCTATCGTATTTTATTGTCCATGGTTCCTGTAAAGGTGATGTAGCCAAAAAATATATTTTTGAGGCCATTACGCAGATACAAAACATAGGTCTTAATCCATGCCATTTTGTTTGTGATCAGGGTTCTAACTTTCTTAATTTAGCTAGGGTCTTAGGGGTTTGCGAAGAGCGCCCATACTTCAATGTTAATGGCAAAGGGGTGTTCTTTTTTAATGATTTTCCCCACCTTTTAAAAAATACCCGAAATTGTCTCGAAAATTTTAAAAATAAAGTAAGTTTTAAATCCCGTCCGATAAGTTGGTCCGATATAGTGCACTTTTATAATAAAGACTGGCAAAATCCCATTCGCTGTGCACTGAAACTGTCAGATGCTCACATTGCGCCAAATAATTTTCAAAAAATGAGTGTCAAACTTGCTAGTCGAGTGTTCAGTGACACAGTCGCTTCCGGAATGTTATCAATTTATAGTTCCGGTCATTAGACTTGTCTTTCGAATAGTTATTGTAATACGGCGGAATATATTTTATTTATTAATAAATTATTTGATATATTTAATAGTAGTAATTTTGAAGCTATTTTGCCCAACAAAAAAGTTTTTTCGGCAACACTCGAACAGTTGCAATTTTTAGACTAGGCTCTTAAACTTTTAGAGACGATTAGAGTTAACGATACACCGGAGCTGACATCACTTCATCTTTCAACTACCTTAAGGGTTGGATCCTTAATATAAATAGTTTAAAACGATTGTGGCGATTCTTGTCACGCTCAGGTTTTCAACATGTGCAGACGAGACGATTATGTCAGGACAACCTTGAAAATTATTTTGCACAAATCAGAAGGGGCGGAGGTAGATGAGTAAGGATAACACCTTACATGATCTGCAATTTGTTTAAAAATCATGGTGGTTGCGTTACGCCAACTTGGTAACCAACGGAAACTGCGAACCGACAACTCCCAACGAAAGCTTTTCTCCTAACATTTCGAATGAAATAATAGAAAGTGTGTGTAATGACCGGACTTATCGTGGCAAGAGTTCCAAGGACTTCCACGACCTGACCATTCGTTCTATAGGCTAGAATTAGACAGCAACTTCGAGGTGGATGATGTTGAGGTAGATTTTTTTAGAGACAATGCATTTGCATATTATAGTGGCTATTTTTATTTAAAAATATTTAGGACACACACTTACTCTCAACCCTTACCTTATTTAGATGAGTTTTCAGTCGAATATCTCTTTACGCAAGAAAGGCAAATTGACAGGTGCAATGTCATTAAGCCGCCTCAGAGATTTTTAGATTACATAAAAGAAATTGAAATAATTTTTGTTGGGGAATTTGATTGCACTTGTCACAGGATAGGCGTAGGGCAGTTATTATTCGATAAGATGAAGCATGTCAGCCCTTATAAATGTTGTAGAAAAAGCGACATAATGCTAATCTAGCATTATATAACAGGAATCGTATATTTTTTGCCCTTAAATTTTTCAATAGGAACTTAAGTACACTTCACTTTAAAACAAAAATATTATTTGTTTCACATATGTAGGATTTAAAAAAAAAAATAGCTTCAAAATTGGCACATAAATATAATATTTTCGAGACAATTTAAAATCCTAATTTTTCTTCGGCTTCTTGTTTCGTCTTTTTCATTATCTTTTGTTATTTAAAACTGGGTTTTGGGAAACTTTGGCATTGTCTATATGTACTATATACATATGTATATGCAAATATTATTTTCAGTTATATCAATTAAGTATATACATACATATATGTATTGAATACATATATGTATCTTAAATTTGTGATATTTGTATACGAATTGTTTTGTTTTTGTGTTCATTTATTATTTTGTATTGTTACATTAGTTATAAGAAATGTATTTATTTATCTACGGTGGCTCAAACGCATAATCGGACAGTGGTTTTTTATACGAAAGTTTATTTTAATTGAAAGAAAAAAGCCAGAAAAAAGAACAACAATGATTAAATTTTTATGATGAGTATTTTCCAATCTCTAATTTTTCATACAACAAAAAAAACAACAAGAATAAATTCATTTTTACAAAACAAATTTAACGAAAGCAAAATAAATCAGAATTCTTAAGCACAAACAAATAATCGGACACTAAACAATATTGTCATAATAGTGCAAAAGAAGCAACAAAAAAATGCCGTTACATTGACAACGGTTATCATATTTGACGCGATGAACATTGTGAAATTTTTTGTTGAAGTTTGCACGTGATGGCATCTGTAGGTAAATCACAGCGCGATCAACGGCTGATGCAATAATGAGCAAATTATTCTTCTGATGAAATTCCCGAGACTGTATACCCATCAGTGATCTGCAGTGAATGAGTTAAACACAACTTTGAGCCACTTGCGAAAAATTGAGTATGAAGCAAGCAAATTATTCACGGAATGAGTATAAGTGTGAATACTGCTCACTTACTATTATGAGAGAGAGAGTTTTGGCTTGTGAGCTGCTTAGCTTGTATGAAGCATATATTCACAAGTGTTTGCTTATGAGCTCACAATACTTATGAATCTTTGCTTAGGATTCTCTGACATTCATGAATACAAAACACTTGTGAATATACGAAGAAGCTCAATTGTGCGCAAGCCACTTGAGCCGTAACGATATGAACCAAAGGCTAAGAAATCCATTACGAAATTAGTAAGAGTTACTATTATATTATTGTATAACAACAAGGGTTTTGTAACTGGTTCTAATAATGACTAGATATAATGAAATAAAAAAACTGGATTTTCATATTTTGTGTTAATTTTCTCTATTATTAAAAAAAATCACATATACATACATACTTACATTATTATGTTATCACTTATAATATTACATTTTATTTTATAAAATGATAATTCAGTTCCTTTCAATGGAATTAAAATTAAAAATAAAAATCACGTCAGTTTAATGGTATAAAAATTACATGAATTATTATCAAAAACTAAATAACAAACTTCAGTTAATTTCGGTAAAAAATAAAAATAATAAGCATAAAATTTACTTCAAGATTTATGTATACATAAGATTCAACTCCAAAGATACAAGTATATATTATAAGTATAGCTTCTAAATATATATTAAGATTGAGGTATTGCACAAAATTACTTCTCAATATCATTGTATATTTTTGTTTTTTAAGTTTCTAAGGTCTTATTGCCATATTAGTTAGTCTTAAATATTGAATTCAGGAATATTATTTTATCTACGGTTTTGGGTGCAAGTCGATTTCTTTTATCAGTTATTAAATTGCCTGCCAAGGAAAATACACGTTCAGACGCCGCACTACTTGCAGGTATAGTTATTATTTTAAGTGCAAGTTTTGATATGCTTGGAAAGTTAGCTTTATGTTGCTTCCACCATTGAATTGCGTCAAAGTCGTTATCAAATTGTATTCTTTCTGTAAAATATCGATCTATCTCATCTTCGATACGTTCCTGCGCACCCATGTTTGAAATATTTGGAAAAAAGAAGTTCAGGTCATTTGCAGGTGAAGACGTATTTGATGTTGAAGTAATTGGTGAAGATGGAATTTGTGATAAGAAACAAAGAAGTTTCAGTTTTGTAGTTTTTACGAAGTCAATAGACTCACCCGTTCCTTTTAAAACCCCTCCGCGTAGGTATAAACTTCAGGGACTCATCTACCTAAGCTCTTCATTTTCTAAAATGTAAGATAAAGCTTTGCATTTAGGCTTAAGAAATAATTGAATAAAAGGATAAGAAACAAAGAAGTTTCAGTTTTGTAGTTTTTACGAAGTCAATAGACTCACTCTGTTCCTTTTAAAACCCCCTCCATGTAGGTATAAAACTTCAGGGACTCATCTACCTATGCTCTCCAATTTCTAGAATGTAAGATAAAGCTTAAGAAAATAATTCAATAAAAGGATAATAAACAAAGAAGTTTCAGTTTTGACGTCACTACAATCGCGCGTTTCGTTCCTTTTAAAACCCCTCCGGGGTTGATTCATGAATATGAGAGTGTATTCATAAGCCAAGTATTCACTGCAGATCACTGATACCCATACACTCATACACGCATACCAACATACACACACTATTAGGGTGTGCCGACATATACAAGCTCACACATAAACGCATAAATAACGTTGGATTGTAGGCGAAGCTGTTAGAGCGGCAGGGGAAGCGGTAACAATCGGCCTTCGTTCGTTTGTGTTTTACAGCACAGCTCGGATTTTCTACTAACAACACAATGTTGTGACGCTTTGACGTCGCGTCAGGCCTTCGACACATTGACTTTTTAACAAAACGTGAAGTTCGGCCATTGGTTGTCCGTGACAACAGAGATTTCGTATGAAACAATGGGTATATAGAATTACATATACATAAAGTTTTGTGCAGACAAATTTAAAAACATTATGGGAATGATTCTTTCAAATTTGTTACGGGCACTGATAATTACATACATACACATGTGAATATGTGCGACAATTTGGTCCTTTTAGGTATTATCAAAACTTCTAATGCCCAAAGCAAACAAGAATACTATACCCTGCCAACCACGGCTACCCGCTTGTGACAAATATTCCAATACAACTACACATTTTTTCTCTATACACCAACACCAACGCACATTTTCGGGCTATTTTGTTTACCTAAATGCGATGAAAAAAAGTTTGTTTCATTTCTTGATTTATTTGAATGAGTGCGAAGGAGAAAACATAATTGTCAATAGTGACAATAGAAAATCCCAAAAAGGGTAATAAAAAAACGATTGAAAGACGCATGTCGTTCGTGATCGTACCATCATAAAGGAGGCTCGTACAACAAGAAGGTAAGTAAATGAATTTTATGTGATTTTTTAACAATATTTTGAAAATAATTACTTCATTTATTTTTATAGCATTGGAAATCAGAACTGAATTGGGAGTAGCAGCAGCAGCTATATCATCAGAAGCGGCAAATATCAATTGTTAAGTAAGTATGTGAAAAAAGTGTGTGTATAATACGTAAAAATAAATACATACATACATATGTATTTTATGCGTTTAAGGCGGCCTCCACAATCCAATATAATATGTGAAAACAAATTTGTCTTTTCTTTCAGATGTTATTAACATTTTTATTTAATTATTCTTTTCAGATTTTATCACTCAGATTTTATCACTATTTTTATTTAATTAATCTTTGTTTTCAGAGTAAATTCTATTTGTATTTAATACATTTTATTCTTTCAGATAATATTAATCTTTTTTTTCAGATATTATTATCATTTTATACAATCAATCTTTCTTTTTCTTTTAGATATTACAAATTCAATGTAATTATTATTTATTTTCAGGTATTAATAACCTTTATTTTATTTCAGGTATCTTTTATAATGTTTTTCCACTCTTTTATTTTCAGGCTTTAATAATTCTTTTCTTCAATTAATCCTTTTTCAGATGAAATTATTTTTTTAAATTAAACATATTTTTATTTATGAAATGTTAGCGTCAATATATTTAATTACAATTTTATGTAAATATTTATTAAAAAAATAAAATTAATAATTTAAAAATTAAAAGTTTTATTTGAAATTTTTATAAATTTTTTAAAGTAGGAATCAAAAAATGCAACCCTGCATCAGCCGTCGATTGGGGATATTAGAGCAGGACAGACATACTTTTTTATATGACACTGCTGAATGAGCGCAACCAAGATGTATGATCACATGTATACGTACGTGAGTGGGTAAAATTGTCGCTCGGCCTATGGGAAAGTACACATGTTTACCCTAAGGATTACCCACATTTTTACGCACTGATTATCTGGTTTTTTACCCGCTCATGGTTGGCAGGGATATGTACTTACGTACTTATGTACAATTTTAATTTAATATTTAGGTAATAATACAAAGCTTACTTCATTATACATTTCTACAGATTTTATAGAATTCATCATCATATAGTCTAATTTATACAATTTGATATTAAATACAGTGTTCCAATAATGTCTTCGTACAGCACCTAATAAAAAGATTATTGATAAAAATCGGTATCACTTTTATAATTTTTTTTTTTAATTTTTTAATGCGTACTTGTTTATGACATATTTCAGTTTATATTAAACTAAACATAAATATAATTTATTACATTGTTTCAGAAAATTTTCACCATTTAAACTCCAATAAAGTCTTCGTACATTTCGCTTTTGTTGGCAACTTCTTTTTATACTCTCGCAACAAAGTTGCTAAGGGGAGTATTATAGTTTTGTTCACATAACGGTTGTTTGTAAGTCCTAAAACTAAAAGAGTCCGATATAGGGTTATATATACCAAAGTGATCAGGGTGATGAGTACAGTTGAAATCCGGATGTCTGTCTGTCCGTCTAACTTGAGTAAAAATTGAGATATCATGATGAAACTTGGTACACGTATTTCTTGGCTCCATAAGAAGGTTAAGTTCGAAGATGGGCAAAATCGGCCAACTGCCACGCCCACAAAATGGCGAAAACCGAAAACCTATAAAGTGTCATAACTAAGCCATAAATAAAGATATTAAAGTGAAATTTGGCACAAAGGATCGCATTAGGGAGGGGCATATTTGGACGTAATTTTTTTGGAAAAGTGGACGTGGCCCCACCCCCTACTAAGTTTTTTGTACGTATCTCGGAACTGCTATAGCTATGGCAACCAAACTCTATAGAGTCGTTTCCTTTAGGCATTTCCATGTTCAAAAATGGAAGAAATCGGATAATAACCACGCCCACCTCCCATACAAAGGTTATGTTGAAAATCACTAAAAGTGCGTTAACCGACTAACAAAAAACGTCAGAAACACTAAATTTTACGGAAGAAATGGCAGAAGGAAGCTGCACCCAGGCTTTTTTTAAATATTGAAAATGGGCGTGCTGGAACTACTCTACCGATTTCAATGAAATTCGGTATATAATATTTTCTTAACACCCTGATGACATGTACGAAATATAGGTGAAATGGGTTCACAACCACGCGTTCTTCCAATATAACGTTTTTTTTTAACTCCATCTGATGCCTTCTCTGTATAATATGTAGTACATTAGGAACCAATGATGATAGCGGAATAAAACTTTACACAAATACGGTATTTGAAAAATATGTAAATGACGGATAATGAAATCTCGATTATCACTTTATCATGCGAGAGTATAAAATGTTCGGTGACACCCGAACTTAGCCCTTCCTTACTTGTACTAAATAATAATAGGCAACCTTCCCTATAACGGTACTTTGTTAAAGTGAACGAAGTAAGCTAGCGGGATATTTCAGTGACTCATTTGAATCATAAAGGTTGTGAATTTTAACAAAGACTTGCGTGATCATAAAAAAATGCCTGGCAAATATTTATCAATTAAAGAACGTGAGCTTATCATAAATTTGAACGTAAAGTAAACAAAATCATACACAGAAATAGCCAAGATAGTGTCCCGTAGCCGTTCGACAGTACAATCCGTTATTGGCCGCTTTAAATATGAAGGCAGTGTAGAAAATAAAAACAAATCTGGTCGGCCTTCAATTCTCGCCGATGGAGATCGCCTAAAAATTAAGCGAATGATTACTGCAGATCCATTCATTAGTGCTCAAAAATCAAAAAAAATTGCTACAGAGCTTCACCAATTCAGCCAAAAAAAAGTAAAACCCGAAACCGTGCGAAAAGCTAATTTTAAGGCTAGGTTTAAGTCAAGCACCCCTCGCCAAAAGCCACTCATAAACGTGATAAACCGTAGGAAGCGCATTGCCTTCGCTCAGAAGTAACAAAATGCATCTCCTGTGTTTTGGTGAAATGTTATATTCTCTGATGAATCCAAATACAACATTTTTGGATCTGACGGCAGGATTAAAGTATGGAGGAGACCGGGAGAAGCATACTCGTACAACCCCCAAAAATACAATTAAAACAGTAAAGCACGAAGGCGGTGGAGTGATGGTATGGGGTTATATGGCTGCTTATAGTGTTGGCAAACTCGAAATAATAGAAGAAATTATGGACCACCGTGCTTATATTGACATTTTGAAGCGAAATTTGAAGCCAAGCGTAAAGCATTTTATTTCCAGCAGGACAACGACCCCAAGCACATGGCTCATAATACAAGGATGTACTTGGCGTACAATGTCCCCCATTTACTAGAGACACATTTGGAACTTGCTCGAAAAACGGATCAGAACACATCATATAAGTTCAAAAGCGCGCCTAAAAAAAGTCCTTCAAGAGGAATGGCTGAAAATAGATGTACGATATACACAAAGACTTGTGGAATCGATGCCTGACCGCCTTAAAGCTGTTATTTAAAACAAGGGCTATCCCACAAAATATTAAAATCATACACATTTAGATATATTTATAATTTATTTTGCTTGTAATAGAATGTACGAAGACTTTATAGGAGTTAAAATAGTGAAATTATTCAAATTTGTATGCATAGTTCTTAACACAGTTTAATGAATTATGTTTATTTTTGATATAATATAAAATAAAATATGTCGCAAACAAATACTCATTTAAAAATTAAAAAATTAAATGTTTTACTGGTTTTTATCAATGAACTTTTTATTGTATGTACATATATAGTATACATGTATGTATATAGAGAACATCTATAAATTATATCCATAGTCATTTGCGCATTGTAAATATACGTCACTTGATATGAGAGGAGGAAATAAGTGGGGAAATTGAGTTCGGTCTACACTCAGCATTGGACGGATCCGATTGTCATCCATTGTGGTTAAAATATCATCGCACCACAGAATTGACTTTGGAACAATATTTTCTACACCTCGTCGACAGTTTAGTGTAATGAGCAAATCATCATACACACACCTCGTCAATGGTATCCTCTACCAAATCTTCATCTTCACTGAATATGTCTTTGAAAGTTAGTTCAATGCTCTTCTGTACATCAATTTTAAGTACTAACCAGTAATAAATTTGATCTGCTCCACATAATTTTCAATTAAATGATTTTTGAATTTGCACTTTGTAGAGGCATTTGGAGGATGGAGTCATATGTAGAAGTTCACGCAAGTGAGGAAAGTTCTCTGATCGCCATTCACTTGGGAGTGGCCAGAAACGATTCTTTTACATATGACTCAAGCAGCTCACTACTTCCGGTCTTTGACCAAGTATCCTCTGGGTAGCCTAAGAACATCCGTTTGAAGGCGAGCTAAAGTGAGAAGACGAAATATCCCCTACATAGGGTTGTGCGCTGTGTTTGGGACCCGCCACGTTAAAAACAGTACCAATGAACACTAAACGACAGCCTCGGATGAGAGACCCCCCTTTTGATGACGACCATGGCAAACGAAATAAGGACTACGATTTGAGGGCATGCACCTGGAATGTCCGGTCCCTTATTAGGAAGGTGCCGCTGTCCAGCTGGTTGATGTCCTCGTGAAAATAAAGGCTGACATCGCCCCCGTCCAAGAAATGCGATGGACGGGACAAAGACAGAGACGAGTAGGTCCTTGTGGCATTTACTACAGTGGCTATATAAAGGAGCGCAATTTTGGTGTTGGATTCGTGGTGGGAGAGAGACTCCGTCGCCGAGTACTATCATTCATCCCGGTGAATGAACGTCTAGCCACAATCCGCATCAAAGCGAGGTTCTTCAACATATCTCTGACGAAAACGACGGACGATATGACCACAGATGCCTTCTATGAGCGCTTGGAGCGCGCTTATGAGAGCTGCCCCCGCCACGATGTCAAAATCGTGCTTGGCGACTTTAACGTCAGAGTGGGCAAAGAAGGTATCTTCTGCACTACGGTCGGTAAATTCAGACTTCACAATGAAACATTCCCAAATGGGTTGAGGCTGGTTGACTTCGTCGGGACCCGAAATATGGTTATCTGTGGAACTAGATTCTAGCACAAGAAGATACATCAAGCTACCTGGCTGTCTCCGGATAGAAAAACTACCAACCAGATCGATCATGTTGTGATAGACGGAAGACACGTCTCCAGTGTTTGAGATGTACATGAGCTCCGAGGTCCTAACATCGACTCGGACCACTATCTTGTCGCAGCCAAGATTCGCACCCGCCTCTGTGCAGCAAAAAACGCACGCCAACAAACACAAGGAAGGTTCGACGTCAAGAAGCTGCAATCACAACAGACAGCCGAACGATTTTCTACTCGGCTTGTACTCCTGCTCTCTGAGAGCACTCGTCAACCACTCGGTATAAGGGAACTGTGGGACGGCATTTCGAACTCTTTACGTACAGCTGCAACCGAAACCATTGGTTTTCGGAAAGTGCAAAAGAACAGCTGGTACGACGAGGAGTGCCATGTCGCAGCGGAGAGAAAACAGACTGCCTACCTCGCAACCTTACGATCGACCACAACACATGCGGGATAGGATAGATACCGAGAGTTGAAGAGGGAAGCGAGACGCATTTGCAGACAGAAGAAGAAAGAGGCCGAAATGCGTGAGTACGAAGAGCTTGATAAGCTGGCCGACAGGGGTAATGCTCGAAAATTCTACGAAAAAATGCGGCGGGTTACAGAAGGTTTCAAGACCGGAGCATACTCTTGTACAACCCCTAAAGGTGATCTAGTCACTGATGCCCAGAGCATAGTTAAATTATGAAGGGAACACTTCTCCAACCTGCTGAATGGCAGTGAACGCACAACACCAGGAGAAGGAGAACCCGATTCCCCAATCGATGACGATGGAGCAGACGTTCCATTACCCGACCATGAAGAAGTTCGAATAGCAATTGCCCGCCTGAAGAACAACAAAGCGGCAGGGGCCGACGTATTGCCGGCCGAGCTATTCAAACACGGCGGCGAAGAACTGATAAGGAGCATGCATCAGCTTCTTTGTAAAATATGGTCGGACGAAAGCATGCCCAACGATTGGAATTTAAGTGTGCTTTGCCCAATCCATAAAAAAGGAGACCCCACAATCTGCGCCAAATACCGTGGGATTAGCCTCCTCAACATCGCATATAAGGTTCTATCGAGCGTATTGTGTGAAAGATTAAAGCCCACCGTCAACAAACTGATTGGACCTTATCAGTGTGGCTTCAGACCTGAAAATCAACAACCGACCAGATATTCACCATGCGCAAAATCTTGGAAAAGACCCGTGAAAGGAGAATCGACACACACCACCTCTTCGTCGATTTCAAAGCTGCTTTCGACAGCACGAAAAGGAGCTGCCTTTATGCCGCGATGTCTGAATTTGCTATCCCCGCAAAACTAATACGGCTGGGTAAGCTGACGTTGAGCAACACCAAAAGCTCCGTCAGAATCGGGAAGGACCTCTCCGAGCCGTTCGATACCAAACGAGGTTTCAGACAAGGCGATTCCCTATCGTGCGACTTTTTCAACCTGCTTCTGGAGAAAATAGTTTGAGCCGCAGAACTAAATAGAGAAGGTACCATCTTCTATAAGAGTGTACAGCTGCTGGCGTATGCCGATGATATTGATATCATCGGCCTCAACACCCGCGCCGTTAGTTCTGCTTTCACCAGACTGGACAAGGAAGCAAAACAAATGGGTCTGGCAGTGAACGAGGGCAAGACGAAATATCTCCTGTCATCAAACAAACAGTCTTCGCACTCGCGGCTTGGCACTCACGTTACTGTTGACAGTCATAACTTTGAAGTTGTAGATAATTTCGTCTATCTTGGAACCAGCGTAAACACCACCAACAATGTCAGCCTAGAAATCCAACGCAGGATAAATCTTGCCAACAGGTGCTACTTCGGACTGAGTAGGCAATTGAGAAGCAAAGTCCTCTCTCGACAAACGAAAACCAAACTCTATAAGTCGCTCATAATTCCCGTCCTGCTATATGGTGCAGAGGCTTGGGCGATGACAGCAACCGATGAGTCGACGTTTCGAGTTTTCGAGAGCAAAGTTCTGCGAAAGATTTATGGTCCTTTGCGCGTCGGTCACGGCGAATATCGCATTCGATGGAACGATAAGCTGTACGAGATATACGACGACATTGACATAGTTCAGCGAATTTAAAGACAGCGGCTACGCTGGCTAGGTCATGTTGTCCGGATGGACGAAAACACTCCAGCTCTGAAAGTATTCGACGCAGTACCCGCCGGGGGAAGCAGAGGAAGAGGAAGACCTCCACTCGGTTGGAAGGACCAAGTGGAGAAGGACCTGGCTTCGCTTGGAATATCCAATTGGCGCCACGTAGCGAAAAGAAGAAACGACTGGGGCGCTGTTGTTAACCCGGCTATAATCGCGTAAGCTGTGTCTACGCCAATTAAGAAGAAGAGGAAGAGGAGGCATTTTTACTCTTTAATAAAATTGAATCAGCTGTTTCAGAATAAAATTGACCATACTACAGAGGTGGAGCAAAAAGTATGTTCACAGGTTCGGTCTGAATACCCCTATTGTAATTAAAGATAAATGTGTAATCAATAAATTGTGTCTTTTATTTAACAATCCAGTGATCGAACTCAACAGTGAGTTGTAAGGTAGTCAATTTATCGAGAAACCCATTACAATTAGTGCCAGAAGTGGGATTGTTAAATAAATTTCCAAGTAGAAACTTATTCGATTTATCGTAAAGTGTAGCGACCTGAAGATTACACAACTAAAATATCAGCTTGAACGTTTTTCAAACAATTTGAATACTGTATTTTTGCCTCTTTTGAAAATCGCTGATGTCGTATCGCAGCCAGTTATCGCAGGAAGGAATAATACATGAGGCTGACATTTTGGATTTGTAGTTAAACTTTGTGAAGAATATATTTTTGTTTGAACTTGTTTAACGATGGTTTTTTGCAAATGTCTTTCAATTCTTGTATTGAAAATTGACAGTCATCATGATTCAATAAATGCAAATATTTCCTCCTTCGCTGAGGTAATAGAACCACTTTCAGGGCGACCGATTTTACCGCCACTAATGGTTTTCAGAAACAAAGTGTAACAATCACTGTGGTACTTAGCCTCAGCAACAATTAAGTCGTATTCATACTGCATGCGGGCAATGCCACTTCTTGCTAACTCATCAGAACGAGTCTGAGCTTCCTTCAAGATGGATTTCTTGAAGTCAAGGGTTGAAACTTGAGACACTCTTCGTCGAAGATGCTGAGCTTTTTTCATTTCAGCCGTTTTATCTGCTTCATTGCCACAGAACAAACAATATTTCTTGAAACAAAAAGACGATTCATTACCTCGTGCTCTAGTACGAGGGGGACTAATTCCAGATGTGGTAGCTATCTCCGCCTCACACTGTCTTTTAGCTGCAGCGATGCTGCTCTTCCGGGTGTATGCTTTACGCCGCTGCTTATGATTCGTTACAGATGTTTTTTCCTTCAAATATTCATGGAACCCATCACCCCTTTCAGTACTTGAATCAATTAAAGTCTTTAGCCAATGATCAACAACCACAATTTAATTTTCAGTCAAAGATTTGTTGCAAATAAAGCAAACTCCTGACATTTTTGCAATATTTTGAAACGGCACGGTTAAAAAAGAGAATATAATTCACAAACACGTCTATTCACTACGAAAATCTGTTCAAAACTGACTGCATTTACTAAAGCTATCTTCTTCGGAAAAAGCATGTATACGCTAGATTCTGCCCGAAAAATGAAGAGTCGCAGGCAGATGGTTGTCAACCGCCCAATAGAATTAGTGACGATCATTCACTCAGAATTGTATATTTTTCACATACCTGTGTGCATGGAGCAAATAAAACTATGTTCTAATGTGTTTTGTTCAAATGGTTAACCCGATGATGCATACTGAGTGCATATTCGTATTTTCTATGTTTAAAATAGCCATAATTCGAGAACAGTGCACCGTAAAAGAAAAAGTGTTGGAATCTTTTTTGTAGACAATTTTACGATCTACAAATTTTGTTTGAACCATTTTTAGGGAGCTCTCATTGTTTCAGAGATATACGCCAAAAACGCAAATTTGTGATCTTTGACCTCGAATAAAAAACAACGCACAAGCGGGATCGATGAGAACTCTTGACATGTCATTTGTAATGACGGATCGAAGGCCTGCACAAAAATTCAGCTTGTTGGGATTTAATGCAAACTTGAGTCATAATTTAGCCTATTTTGACTGGACTATGAATCATCTTTTGCATTGTAGACATACTACATATAAGTTGTGTCATACATTGGGTAAAGTTGAAAATCATAGTTTCAATTTCATTTGGTTGGTTTTGGGGCAATTGCATTTGTGCAGTGTTTCCTTTCACCACATTTGCATAGCTTCTTTATGTAGCATTGTCTTTAAGATTTACTGGCTTTGGAATATAGACGGGGATTTCAATATTTTCGTCAGGAGGAATATTTAACATTTGGTTACGACATATTTCAATACCGATAGACAATTTCATTTTTAAATCTTTATATACAGGACAGCCCCTATAGTTTGCAGTGTGATTACCCCCACAATAACTACATTTTTTATTTAAATTCCCGTTTTTAAGAGTAAATTTTGAAGTAGGATGTAGCTCACCACATGTACAAGTACACTGCGTAGAGTGCAATATGCTTTCGTGTATCCATCCCCTTGGCAGTTAATGCATTGTATTGGGCCATTTCTCTTAAGTGGTTCCTCAGCTGTAATTCTGCGATGGAGCAGATATATTAGATCGTAAATCGGATGTATTTCAGTTTTCTTAACTTGATTAGAATTTGGCATCAATTCTATTTAGAACATTGGTTGTGGAACTTTGTTTCTCTAAAAAATATTAGCTTCTGATTTAGTACTAAAACCACATTCTTCCAGTGCTTCTTTAACATCATTAGAGTCTACCGAAGACTCTATACCTTTCATCACAACTACTAGGCCTTTTGAGCTCTTCAGTTGGTAAGAGTAGTAATTTTTGTTATTATTTGACAAGTATTTTGCAACATCCATGAAACTTTTTTCAATGTACTTATGTTTGAATTTTTCTTTCATCTACATATGTTACCTTTTTTCAAGCACACAATGTGAAAATTGTTTGTGACTACTAAAATGTTTCTTTTGGAGACAAGCTCATTTGAGCTACGCTCACACAAATAGATTGGAGGGAGTTTGGCAGTAAGGCAAATCTGTTGCCATTAAAAATTTCTGTCTTTTTACCGTAAGGTGTGCCTGGTCGAAATTTTTTGGTATTGATTGCAGATTGCTGGATTTTTTGTTGCTCGATTGCTGTTTATTGGTGACTGCGTGCTTTGCTTAATTCCCATTTCAGTTGATCGCTACGATGACTCATCATCGCCGTTACATTTGTTGTTGCCAGGCGTTGTTTTTGTTGGCTCAACAAAACTGAAGTAGGCACTTATGCTGCTAAAAATTTGCTGGTAAGGCTAAGCAGCACTCATTATTGTGTTTTTTTATGTTTTATGTTTATTTGTTTCGAACACTTTTTGTTTATTATGTATTAATAATTTGTGTGTACTGTTTGTTATTTTATTGTTTGTTTTTAATTTACAGTTATTGTTTGTTTACGTTTTGTAAAATCAGAATACACCGAACGAATTAAAAAACAGGTCCGCACACCTTGAACAGTCGCAAAGAATGTGTGGCTTTAGACCTGGAAAATCAACAAGTGACCAGATATTCACTATGCACCAAATCTTGGAAAAGACCAGTGAAAAGAGGATCGGCACACACCACCCCTTCGTCGAAGCTGCTTTTAACAGCACGGAAAATAACTGCCTTTATGCCGCTATATTTGAATTTGGTATCCCCGCTAAATTAATGCGGCTGTGTAAGCTGACGTTGAGCAATACCAAAAGCTACTTCAGGATCGGAGAGCAAATGAGTCTGGTGGTCGTCGCACTCGCGGCTGGGCTCTTACTTCACTGTTGACATTTACTTCGGTTTGATCTTCTGGCAACTCAGTACGGCAATGAAGTCCCACCGAACCAACAAAAAATTCGGAGTGAACAAGACTGATGAGGATGCATTTATTGGGGTGACACTTGGAGCTCCATTTAAGGGGGGGTAAGGTTTGTTTCGTCGAAAAAAGACCCTTTTTCGTGAATTTTTTTTGAAAAAATTATTGCTGTAGGTTTATTTTACTTATTATTATACCAAAGTACAGCATTTGAAGGATACTAAAAAAAGTTTTATCGAAAAATAGCGAGAAATAACGGATTTATAGTCGATCTCTGCAGGCACCTCGAAAAAAATTGTTGTGCGGTGACCAGCCTACAGCTTCACTGGATCATCCGAAACCAAAAAATCAAAATTCTTTCTCTAGTTTAATAGTTTAGCTTTTAATTGACGTCGAGTTTTGTTTAATTTTTCAATTTTTCAATTTTTGGTACCATTTTCAAGCCAAAATGACTATTTTAGACGAAAAAATCGACTTATTTGTTATTGTAAAATTCTTAGAAATTAAAATTTTTGGAAAAACTCAACGTCATTCGAGAACTATATATATATAGAATATTTGTACAAAATTTCAAAACAATCGATGCAGTAGTTTTTTCTGTAGGCTGGTCACCGACTTTAAAAATGACATATTTGGGAAAATCGATTCAAAGTTTCAAAGTCAACCTGCTGTAACTTCGTTAGTTTTTCTCCGAATGACCTAAAACTTTCACACTTTCAATATTCTTGAGATGTTGATGGTTCAGAAAAAAAAATTAAAAAAATGGGGAAAAAAAAGTTGTCAAACCTTACCCCCCCTTAATGTAATTTCCGTTTGAATTATTTGCTGATTTTCAGTTCGATCACTAACATTCTTGAAAATATTTTCCGACGTTGACCCTTACAAATTACGATAATGTAAAAAATTCTGTTATACCCAAACTCTTTGATGCTTCTTCTAAACTGAGGAGATTAAAAGTAAAAACATGTTTTATGTACATATTTTTATTAAAAAAATCATTTAACATCTAAACTAATATTTTAATGTTTATTAATTAAAACAAAAGCTATTATTGAATTTTCTTTGTTATATATCATAATTATCTTTGTTATATTATACAACATTTGACAGCAATGTATGAAAATGCTAATCATCATTAAAAATTCATTAATTCTATATATATTAATATGACTGAATGTTTGGATTTCCACTCTTACGATTCTAACAATCAATTCATTACTTTATATCTTATATAACTTGGTTGATTTTTATTGTTATCCATTCATCATCTATCGTCCCTTACGAACTGTTATGTTTTAATTGAGGACACTTTATATTTAATTAATTATTTTTTTTGTTAATTCTTAATAATTTGTGTTTCTTTGCATTATATAAGTATATTTGATGTTATTGTGTATATTAGTTTCATTTTATTACATTATTTTCAATTAAGAGTATTAGTATTATTGTTTTTCTTATAAATCTTTTGATTAATGCGGTATTTTGTTGTTACGTATGTATGTATATAAGGAACCAAATGAGGGATGCGTAGTTTCCACAACACCGGGATATCTTTACATAATTCCATTAAAGTACTGCAATAAAAAAACACATAAATTATTTCAACAGTAATTTTTAGTTAGGTGAGGTTCAATAATATAGTAATAATTCAGTATATTTAAATGCAAGGTGTAAAATCCAATTCATAACAGTTCTTTCTATCTCAAAATATTCTATACAAAATATCACAAACTTACTTACCTCCAGTAGGATAAACTGAAAAAAGCTTTATTTTTCAAAAAAATCAATCTTGGAAAAATTGGTGTAAGTGACCACAGACCCTGTATTTTAAATATACGGGATGACATTTGAATTATTTCATATTCATTTAATTTTTTAATCGCAGTAGACGGTGAATATTTTACAAGAACCGTTATCTCTGAGCGAAATATTTATAAAGCCAGAGGGTGCTCATTTGCTTCCATTGTTTGTTTAGTGGTGACAAATAAGACTACATGTGAGTTATTAATTATTGTTGCATAAGTAATTTAATTAGCTAATAATTTCATATATTATATTTTTGAACTTCTTTCGAAATCATAAAGAGAAATGAAAAATTATGACATATCATGAAGAGGGTTTGTCAAGTGGAGACATTTGCAGACAATTTAACAGGTCGAAGAATATTGTAGGACATTTTTTTAAAATAAGGGACCAATTATAGAAAAAGTAAGAGAAGTGGGAGGCCTCCAAAAGTGAACGAAAGACAAAAACCTCGCATTAAACGACTTATTATGCAGGAAAATGTAAGTGCAAAATAAATAAAACAACAAGTAAATTTGGAGACAGGAGTTCGACGAGTACAGCAAATACTAAGATGTTAATTAGATAGTATTTGTTTGCCAAGTGAGAATCACACCACTGCATTTAAGTTTTATAAGTCACTAACACTCGCGATTAGTGTTACTAATTAAAAGCATTATTTTAGCGGATAGGAAATAAGTGTTAATTTATTTGTAATACAAATTCCGGTTACAACAAATACAAACTTATTCAAATAGGGAAACAAATGCGGGATCAATGTGGAACGAAGCGATGTCGAAAAAGTTCAGGATCACGGCCGATCCAAAGTTACGCAGAAGCGTTTGAGCTCTGCCTCGAAAAAGGGGTATAAATTATGCGCTTAGGCCCGCAGACGAGTCGGAAGTATCAGCACGGGTGTGTGTAACGAAGTTTGTAAACGTAAGTCTTGTAGATGAATGTTGATGTGCGGCTTGTGTAGATTGAATTGTGTCTGCTTTCTCCTTGTACATCCTTTTTGATGAGTGGGTGTATAGGTATGGTGAGTTGTGTTGGTGTCATCAGCTGCGGTGTATTAAGCTGTCTTATTAGGGTGTGCCAGTTTTCCCGGGTAGAGTGGGTGGATGCTTAACTCATTTAAACATCCTGGCCCCCCTAGGCGAATATTTTGCCTAGTATTGCGTATGTATATGCTGTTGCATTTATTTCGGCAAACTGCTGGTAGAGTAGCCGAAGCGCGGAATACGTTCTGACAGCAGAAGTATTTCTTGATAGAGTAGTAATATACTCATATTTATCCGTATGTGTAGAGAACGGATTTTGGTTTGAAATATACCACATGTATTTGAATGTGCATTCTAATATGCGGGTAGGTGCTTAAGATAAGAAACTTTATTTTGCGGGTTTATTTGATTTTACTGACAACTTTTTGTATTTGCGAATTTTTTTTTATCGTTTTATTAAGTGGATTATTTATTATTTGCCTTTTCTGTCTGATCGGAAATTGTTTGCATTTTTTTTTTATTCTCGGCTTATGAAGGATAGTAACTCCACGCCTGGCTCAGATATGGCCAGAATGAGTACTCCTTAGCCCTGGAGTTAGGACTGTGACAATAGAGGGATCTTGCGAGGGAGTGGCCGTGAATAGAGAACGGCTTCGATTCGTGGAGTAGATAATTTTGTATACTCAATTTGAAGCTTTGTATAGCTGATTCCATAACTCACCCATATGAGGAGCGCTTGGGCAGAAGCGATAAAAGCCACCTTCCTTTTGTAAGAGTAGGTGCGTCCATGTATCGCATTGGGAGTATGGTGATCCCTTAACTTCCTTTTTTATTTTATTTATTTTTGAAAATTTAAGCCTCTATGGGGCAATATTGTATAAAATGTGTCGATTTTTCGACTTTTGGAGACAGTTTTGCTATATTTTATATTTAAGTGTGTATGCCTTAATTTGGCGTTTAGTAGCGCGCCACATAACTTGAGATTTTTTAAGCAGGATTTTTGTATCATTATTGGCGAAAGCCATCCTGCGGGGCCGAAAGTTTTATGTGCTTTTAATACATCGACTGTCAGAGGTAACTCTGACTTTGTTTTTTATACCAATTTGTGGAGTATTGGAAAATTCTGGCTTTAATGGTAGTCGTACGACGTACCGGCCATTATTTGATCGAATAGTTTTGGAGAAGTCTTCACAATACTGATCTTTTAGAGTTTTGTTTGTTATAGGGAGAAGTTTCCTTGGCTTTTAAAATTTCCTTAATTGTGAATTAAGGCATTTGTTTGTATTATAGTCAACTTGAGTTGGTATGGTGGTAACTAGTTTTGAAACTTGTTCACTTTGTGTGTCGATGTGCAGCGTTTTAGGTTTTTGTGCCTTTGAGCAACATGGTGTCACCTGGCAATTTTTAGGATTTTGCTTTTCGGGATTTGCTTTTGGAATTAAACCCGTAGTTCTTTTTGTATATGCGCTCCTTTGCGGTGAAGTTGTACAGAGTTTTTTTGATCTGACAAAGTTGTTCCTTTCGTTAAAGTTTAATTTTTTAAACTTCTCGCAAGTTTTAAGTTTATGCCCTCTTTTACATACTTCGCGATACGTTTGCCTTTTCTGTTCGGATATGAACAATTGCATTATGTGAAAGCGTTTGTTTAAATTGTTTTTGCTTCTAGCTTGGGGTCTATTTAAGCTTCTATTTTGGTCGTGTTTAATGGTCTTAGTTTTGATTATTTTTTCTTCTAACCTTTCCGCAATTTCATATTGGGTGGTGAGAAAATCTTTCATTTGTTGCCACGTTGGGCACTTTTTTCGTGATGAGAGCGATTGCTCCCATAGAAGTAACGACTTTTCTGGTAATGCGGCGGTGCAAATGTTTACCAGAATTGGGTCCCAGCTGTCTGTGAGGATATTTAGTGTCGATAGAACTGGCAAACAATTTGAAACAGTGGATTCTAATTTGATGAATTCTACACTTGTTTCTTTCTTCATTTTTGGCAAGTTCATTAGTGTCGTTACTCGTTTATCGACCAGTATTCTTTCATTTTCGTACCTTGCTTTAGAGCTTCCCAAGCCAAATTGAAATTATCGTCATTTAGAGCGAACTGTTTTACTATTATGCCTGCCTGACCCTTAGTTTTGTATCTGAGGTGATACAATTTTTCCGCTTGTGATAATTGAGGATGGTTTATGTACACGGCCGTAAACATGTCCCGGAAGGACGGCCATTCTTCATAACCTCCGTAAAAAGTTTCTGTGTCACATACGGGCACCTCGAGGTGGATGCCTGAACTTGCCTTTTGATTGTCTATTTGTGGCAGCTCTACTCAACTGTGGGGAGTAGGTGCAATTGCTTTAATTAGCTTAAGTTGATCGGATATCATAGCTTTTGTTTCTTCGTACTGGTCTAAGCAGTTTTCGTAAATATCATAAGCCGATGATTTAAAATTATGTGGCAAGTCTGAATCGTCAGATTCTAGTATGGCGTCATAAGCCGCTTGGAGGCGAGTCCAACAATTTTTAAGATTTTGGCCTTTTATTTCTAATAACGATTCCGAGTTTTCGTGAATCGGTGAAGCGGCAAATCTAGTATTGTGTCTTGTTAAACTGTCATTTTGTGAAATTAATTTAGCAACCTGTTTTAGGCGTGTAGCTCCTGCGGGTTTATTTCGATTAGTGTCGTTATTAACCATTTTTGCAAAAAAATATTATTTATATATTTTATTTTAGTTTTAAGTTTGAAAATATCCGCACTTTTAATTTATTAAATTGTTAGTATTTGGGTACACCCTAATACTTGGACTTGTATGTATGTATGTATGTGCTTATGAAGGTACTTATGTTTTGTGCAATTGAGAGCTCGCTGAAAAGATCAATGCGCTATTTACATAAGTATGCACGAATTGTTTCTGTGTTTATGTTTATGATTTTTTCGTAAGCAATTGAGAGCTCGTTAGAGAGATCAATTCGCTTTTTGTACGCAATTCTGCTTGTTTTTGTTTGCCAAAGAACAAGAGGTATTGCCGGATAATTGCCAATGTGGACTTTGAATATAATTATGCAATGTATTGGAATGTAGGTGCAATTGTAGACAGTGGCGTAGCCAGGGAGGGGCGAAGAGGGCCGTCGCTCCGGGCGCAACGTCTTGGGGGCGGCAAAACGATCTTCGCTGTTTTTTAATATTCACAAAAATACTGTAGAACTTAAAGATGCCTTTTTCTTTCACATATCATATCATTGTAATTAAAAGTTTCATAATCTATTGAGAGAATCGCAAGATTGGGCAGTCTACTCTGACTCATGGTCGATCTCAAGTAAGATTTGATCAATTTAAGTTTGCTAAGAGATCTTTCACAAGATGCGACTGATACAGGTATAGTGAGTAGTATTCTTAAAGCTGTCGCTAACGTCTTTTAGGCTTCAAGTCCCATTGAAGAAATGTATAATAAAACTTTTTCTGGCGAAAATTCAATTTGTTCCTGGTTTTTCTTTGCTCACTTTAATAAAAGCAGGACGTCTCGGATGTCACTGTTGTCACAAGTTGCTGGCATTTTTCTTTAATTTCAACGAGTTTGTCATTATATGAGTCTCTGGTTAGTTCTATAATTTATTCAAAATCATAAAGAAAACCGAAACGGTCATTAAGCTTTTCGAAATTTGTGAAACGGGTGGATATTTCCATTGATAGTTCAATAAGATGTCTTGTAAATTTACTATCAATTTCCTCAAAAACCGTTTTGTGAGAATTTTGGAACTTCAGAATTTGCGTGGCTTCTAGTTCCTAAATTTTATATACTTAATATCGAAGATATTTAGTAAAAATTCACCTTTGTTCGAACCACCTCATGAAACTTGTAGGTAGGCAGATAAAGGGGGGCGACAGACCATCCTTGGCCCCGGGCGCCCGAAGTTGTAGCTACTCCACTGATTGTAGATGTACCAAAACTATATTTATGTGTATGTAATGTTCATAAACTTATTTATATTTGGTGAAACTGATTCTTTTTTTTTTGTATTCGCACCAATCAACGTATTTTGTGAGTTTAATTACCGTTCCGTTTAGTTATTTACGGAAATTACGAGAACTTTCGTCTTTGAAAATTAAATAAGATTTAATAATTTGATATGTCGTACCCATACCCTATCATATGCTGTTTCGTAAATCAACTTTTGTTTGTTGTTGTTGTTTTTGTTTTGTAATTACTTGGCAGATTGTATGCCTTATGCTTGAGTATACTTGTACTTATATTTCTTCGCACAGGCGAGAGAGAGAAAAGGGAATGGCAAAAAGGTATTCTCCTTTGTTAAAAAGTTACATAGGCACTTTTGTATGTATGTATGTACTTATGTGCATAATAGAATATTATTTTTTGCCTTTTATTGTTTTTTTTTTTTGTTATGTGTCTAATTTATGTTGTCTATTAACCAATCGGATTTTTTATTACAGGTTTTATGTATGATTACATATATATAACTGTAACGTTAGGCATACATACAAACGTGCATAATATGCAACAATAATAAATGGAAACGATACAACTCACTTTATCTTCTCGCAAGGGTTTTTTGGGGGATAATATGTGAAAATGTGTGTGCGAGTTTTATCGCCAATTCCTGTATTCCTCCTCTTCCTTCAGTCATTCAGCTGCCTGGTTTCTTGTGCGTGTTGTTGATGGTAGGTGTGTTTATATGTTTTTAAGTTCGCGCCCGTTTGTTTATTGTTTGGAGATTTCGCGCCCGGTTTGTGTTATTTTTTGATATTTGAGCGCTTTAACTTTTCGCGCCCGATTTAAGTTTTTGCTTTTATACAATTTTGTATATAGAGGTATATGTGTTTTATATGTACATATGTTGTATGTGTATGCACATATTCTGAGAGCCGCTTTGTTTGTGTCACTGCACTTTGTCTATTCGTTGTTTTTTTTTGAAGTTATACTTCTTATACCAGTTCGGAAAAGGTTGCGATGGATTCAGGTTGAGCAACCTTGCTCAATATGAATCTACGCAACCTTGTCTGCGAAGATGTTCGAGCAGCAAGAGAAGCGGTGACGACAATCGGCGATCGTTTGTTCGTTTCTTTCGGCACAGCTCGGCTTTTCTACCAACAACACAATGTTGCCATGCTTATGCTGTTAATGTTTTTGTAGAACAATGTTTCAATTTTTGGTTGGTGACATATTCAATTAAAAAATCAATTCTGTTGGGATTCGAACCTACGTACCTACGTGCTCGTCGTAACTTTTCAAGCGCTTACCACCAAGACCACCATTGACACTTGTATTGCGTTGTCCTAATTATGGTTTGGTTATGCATAAAAGAAATATACAATGGATCGCCGATTGTTACCTCTTTCCTTGCTGCTGCTGCGCATATGTATGTTTGTATGCTTGTTCATTATTGAAGTTATACTGCTTTTTCTTTCCTTTGTCTTTCATTTCTGCGAATTCTCAACTATATTATGTGCCCTTTTGTTAAAATACCCTGCGTTGGCCCTTGAAAAATTAAGGCTATACTTTACAGGATTATTTCTGTAGTTAGTCTTCATTTACATTTTTTGGAAATCGACCCGCGATGACGAGGTATATCGTTTTATCTGACAGCGTGAGGTTTAAGAAGTTCATTTCTAATTTTGTCTTGCGGCATATTAGAAATGATGTTTTTTCGAAAATCGTTCGCTTACAACGGATAAAACGACTTCTGAGTGGTGATTTTAATGAATAAATTCCTTTTGGTTGAAATGCTCTGCGTTGGCCGTTGAAAAGTTAAGACTATACTTCTCAGGATCATTTCCTTTCATTTCTTCAAAGAAATTAATGACCTTTAGAAATATGCATATTTGCATTACTTCGTTGTCATTTCCATATTCGTAGCAATAGAATTTCTATGGCATAAGTAAAGTAATGGCCGCCGATTGTCACCCCTTGCCGCTGTAGCAGCTTCGCCTACAAGCATGCGTAAATATGTATGTATGTATAGGTATGATCGTGAATACATATCGACGCAGATTTTTGCGAGAAGCACCAGAAAGTTGTGCAATTTATGATTTTTAGCTTTTGCCATCGTCGCGAAAAGACGACTTGTTGGCAAAGGCATGCTCGGGGAGATAATAAATTATAATAAATTTATAAAATGTGGATTTAAGTTTTCTAGTTTTCTTTCATACAAAATGATATGTCTTTTGTTGGAAATATATATATACATGGCAACACTTCCCATCACTATTTTCCGTTATCCTCATCTCTTTTGCATACTACTTTGTAAACCTTTCTTATACTCGCTTCATTTCAGTCTATCACAATAAATCAAACAAACAGGTTATGGGCCCAGGGCATTGCTGTGTGTCGACATTCGCGAATTTGAAATTGTGTGTTAGACTTGTGCGCTCGCGTTGTTGTGTGTTAATATAGCGAGACTGTGTGTCGGTATTTAAATTCGTAAACGCTAATAATTATACTGTCCGTCGGTGTAATATAGTTTAAAAGACAATGAGCTCGTTTTTCCAAATAGAAAAATTGGACGATTCCAATTACGCGTCGTGGTCGGTGCAAATGAAAAGTGTTCTTGTACACTCCGATCTGTGGGGCGTTGTGTGTGGCCGTGAGGTCAAATCAGACACTATGACGATTGCCGAAAAAGCGGCATACGATATTAAAAATGAAAAAGCATTGGCTTCAATTTTACTTTGTGTAAAACCGTCACAAATAAACCATGTGAAGCATTTGACAAGCGCATTGGTAGCATGGAATAAGTTCCGCGAAATACATCAGCCAAAAGGGCCTACGCGAAAGATTTTATTGTTTAAAAAACTATTACATCTAAATATGCTTGAAGGGAGTGCTATTGCAAATCATATAAACGAATTTTGTGGAATTCGCGAGAGTCTCTCTGAAGTAGAAGTTGAACTTCCAGAGGAAATATTAGTGATAATTTTATTATCAAGTTTGCCGGCGCAATATGAAAATTTTGTTGTTGCAATGAAAACACGGGACGCATTACCATCATTTAATGCGTTAAAAGTGAAATTACTGGAAGAGGGCGGGCGGCAATGTGCAATTGAAGAAAAACAAGATAAAAGTACAGAAGTGCTAATGCAAGCTAAGACATGCGTATCTAGTAATTTCCAGAACAAAAACAAAGCAAGTGTAGCAAACGGTTTAGAAAACAACAACAACAGTAAAAACGGTAAAAATGCCAAGTGTTTCAATTGCGGTCGGCGTGGACATTTCGCAGCAGCATGTAGACAGCCGAAAAAGAGTGAGTGCAAGCAAGAAAGCAACAGGGTTGAAAGGTCTTGTTTTATGATGCATACAAAAACGAATAACGGAAACGTGTCGGCGACGCATACTTGGTGCGTGGATAGCGGTGCAACTTCGCATTTGTGTTGCGATCGCAGCTTGTTTACAAAATATACGAACGCTAGTGAAAAAATTTGGTTAGCTGGTGGGCAGTGTATTGACGCAGTAGGCCGTGGCGACGTTGACGTCGGCGGTACACTGATTACATTGAAAAATGTTTTGTATTACAATATAACTTTGTGTCTGTGAGCAAAGCAGTAGAAAGCGGGAATACAGTTTCGTTTGAGCGTGATTGCGTCGAAATTAAAAATAACAAAAATTGCGTGTTATTGAAAGCGTTGAAGGACAATGGACTTTTTATATACAAGAGTGATCATAACAATTGTTTAAGCACAGTTACACAAAATGATACAGAAAGAAATGCATTTAAGTGGCATAATCGGTATGGACACGTAAATTTTAATTGTTTAAAGGACATGTCAAGCAACCAATCAGTGTTTGGGTTAAAGATTGGTAAAGTGCCGAATGAAATAGTATGTAAGACATGCGCAAAAGCAAAAATAAATGTGAAACCCTTTCCTCAAGTTTCGGAAAAGCTTGCAAAACAGTTACTTTCTGTAGTGCATAGTGACGTTTGTGGTCCAATAAATTGCATATCAATTGGCGGTTCACGATATCTTGCTACATTCATTGATGACAAATCGCGATACATTAGGGCATATTTTTTAATTTAAAGAATACAAAGCTATGGCAGAAAAGCAAACCGGATGTAAAATTAAAAACTTGAGAAGCGATAACGGTCGCGAATATATATCAAATGTGTTTGATTCTTATTTAAAACAAAACGGTATAATGAGACAATTAACAGTGCCTTATACTCCGCAGCAAAACGGTGTAGCGGAACGTGCAAATAGGACATTGGTAGCAATGGCTAGAGCAATGTTAGATTATGCGAAAATTGGCGAGTATTTTTGGCAGAGACAGTGAAAACAGCTGCATATATATACGTAATCGAACAGTGACAAAAATTCTCGTGAACAAAACGCCACATGAATTGTGGGTGGGTACGAAACCCAGTGTATTGCATTTTAAAATTTTCGGTTCGACGGCAGTGGCTCTCGATAAAAAACAATCAAAAAAGTTTCACACTAAAGGTAAAGAGTGCATTATGATCGGCTATTCAGAAATAAGTAAGGGTTATCGTCTGTATGATCAAGAAAGCAGAAAAGTTTTTGTCAGCCGCGATGTCATCTTCATCGAAAAGCCTAATGACACTCAACAGGCAGATACGAAACTCATCGAATTCGACGAAGGTGAACTGCAGGGCATCGTGTTGCTCACAGTGCAGTTACATAGTAAAAACAACGATGGCGAAGTAGCAGATACTCAAGTGGTAAACAGCGAAGGTGTAGAAAGTGACCAAAGTGACGACGACACCAATAATGTACGTGATGCAGTAGCGATTGGTCGAGGTAGGCCAAAATTGTTGCAAACTGGCAAAAGAGGACGTCCGCGAAAACAATACAATGAACTCCATTTAATGTGTGATGAGTCAGTAGAGACACCAAACAGTGTTGCAGAGGCGTTGAATAGCGATCATTCTACTGAATGGAAGGCCGCGATGGAGAAGGAGTATGCAGCACTCGTAAAAAATGACACGTGGATACTTGCTGATTTGCCACAAGGTCAAAAAGGTGGTTGGATGCAAGTGGGTATATACTGTTAAACGTGACAAATTCGGCGACATTAAACAATTTAAGGCGCGATTGGTAGCCAAGGGTTGCAGTCAGCGATACGGCGTAAATTATTTTGAGACATTTTCTCCAGTCGTCAGATACGCAAACATTCGAATGGTAATCGCATTGGCGGTTGAACATAATTTGTACTTACACCAAATTGACGTATCATCAGCGTATTCTGTTCTTCAAGATATGGGATTTAAGCCATGTCCCAGCGAGTCATGCATTTATGTAAGAAATTCGAAAAATGTAACGAATTTAATTGCAGTGTACGTAGATGATTTAATCATTGCGAGTTCGAATAAGTCTGAACTAATCCAGATCAAAGCCGACATATGGCAAGCAAGTTTGACATCGTTGACGGTGGTCAGTTAACGCATTTCTTGGGCATGGAAATAGGGCGTTGCGGTGAAACGGGAAGTTTGACATTGTGTCAAAAGCAGTACATTTTAAGGTTGGCAAAGAGTACCAATATGGAAGATTGTAGAGATGCTACAACTCCATTGGATGCTGGGTTTACGGTTCATTGCAGTAACGAAATGTGCAAGAAGGTCGATAAAGTGCAGTATCAATCAATAGTAGGCGCGCTAATGTATTTAGCAATATCAACTCGTCCTGACATCATCCATTCAGTTAGCAAATTATCTCAGCGTAATACAAATCCACATATAGAGCATGAAGCTGGAGTAAAGCATTTACTACGGTATTTGAAGAAGACAGCGGATTTTAAATTACACTACGTAAAAACTGGCAAAGATATTGAGGGCTTTGCAGATGCTGATTGGGGTAGTGATCCAACTGACCGTAAGTCCTATACGGGGTATGCTTTCGTAGCAGCTGGTGGTGTATTCTCTTGGGAATCTAAGAAACAGAGCGTCGTAGCTCTAAGTAGTACAGAAGCCGAGTATATAGCATTATCTGCGACAGCAAAAGAAGCAGCGTACATTACCAAACTTCTAAAAGAAATGGGTTTTGGCAAGAGCAGACCTATGGTAATAAATAACGATAATCTGAGTTCCCAAAGTCTGGTGAGGAATCCAATTTATCATGCACGGAGCAAGCACATTGACATCAAATTTCATCATATCCGGCAAATGTACATTAACAATGAAATAGATTTAAATTATATTTCAACAAACAATATGATGTCAGATATGTTAACTAAAAATTTACAAAAGTTAAAGCATTTACAATTCTGAAAAGAGATGGGTATATATTAATAGATATAAGTAAATAATTTTTGTAAAGTGTTGAGAAGGAGTGTTGGAAATATATATATACGTGGCAACACTTCCCATCACTATTTTCCGTTATCCTCATCTCTTTTGCAAACTACTTTGTAAACCTTTTTTATACTCGCTTCATTTCAGTCTATCACAATAAATCAAACAAACACCTTTCTTGGAATATCACTAAGAAGTATAACTTCATCAGTGCGTAGGGACTCCACGCATCTTTTTTTTTGTCACCACACTAGTTCATATAGGTATGTATATTTATATGAATTTATGTATGTTTTTGTTTCTGTCACCTCACCTTTTATCTCCACTATCGTGAATCTTTATATATTTTTTGTGTAAGTACGAATGTATGTAATATTTTTTAGTATCTTGCACTGCACACTTTCTTTTGTTTCAATTTTTTTCGTTTTGGCTATTAATCTATAGTGCCTTTCTTTAAGGCTCGAAGGACCATGTTTCACTAACGCTCGCGATTAGTGTTACTAATTAAAAGCATTATTTTAGCGGATAGGAAATAAGTGTTAATTTATTTGTAATACAAATTCCGGTTACAACAAATGCAAACTTATTCAAATAGGGAAACAAATGCGGGATCAATGTGGAACGAAGCGATGTCGAAAAAGTTCAGGATCACGGCCGATCCAAAGTTACGCAGAAGCGTTTGAGCTCTGCCTCGAAAAAGGGGTATAAATTATGCGCTTAGCCCGCAGACGAGTCGGAAGTATCAGCACGGGTGTGTATAACGAAGTTTGTAAACGAAAGTCTTGTAGATGAATGTTGATGTGCGGCTAGTGTAGATCGAATTGTGTCTGCTTTCTCCTTGTCGATCCGTTTTGATGAGTGGGTGTATAGGTATGGTAAGTTGTGTTGGTGTCATCAGCTGTGGTGTATTAAGCTGTCTTATTAGGGTGCGCCAGTTTTCCCGGGTAGAGTTGGTGGATGCTTAACTCATTTAAACAGTATTTATGACAAAAAATGCGTCAAACCGCCATTAACCGACAAACACAAGTTGCTTTTGGGATGACGAGTGAAAAAACATTATTTTTACTGCGAAAAAAAAATTCAGTTTAGATGACCCAGATGGTCCCCGAAAATATTGGAGGCTCAAAGCAGAAATGTAAGCGACGAAGTTTTGGTGGCGGATCACTCATGGTATGTGAAAACTCCAGTTTGCTTTGTAAAGGTTGGTACGCAGCTCTTAAGTAATTGCTCAAGAAAAAAATACATTATTTCTCAAGTAATTTTGGCAGCTGGTTACGCATTGTGAATGATCTACATTAGAAGAGCAAGAGAATAAACAAAGAAAACAAACTTTGCGCGTAATATGTATGTGTGTATGTATATGGTAATATAAATATTTTCATTGAGATTTGAGAAATGTTGTTGATGATTGGTAGGTTTTATACAACATTTCAATATGGAATATACCTTATAATAATGATTTCAACTAATTTAGGATGAATTTGACGATTACTTCGAATTTCCTTCAAGAAACAATTGTTGATTTGATGTTTCTTCGCAAAACAAGGTTTGCCATATTCACATTTTACTGAAAAAAAGTATCAAAAATGAGTACTAGATTTCTTGAGAGCTGCGTACTAGCACAAGTAAGTTTGTCGCAGGAAAGTATCTTGACCGTTTCTTAAGCGTTTTTTTATATGAAGTTTTTACGTTTCTTGAGAGCTGCGTACTAAGCTTAACAACAAAAATTAATTACTGGATGAAGTTCTATTTGATTTCGGAGAAGAATTTGTTGGAAATGAATTTATTTTGCAATTTTAAAAAAATAGTTTTTTGATAATTAAAAACAAACTGTTGTATCAATTGTTTTGAAATTATAAGGGCAAATTTATACATGTTTCAAAAATACACAGAGAAATTGAAAAAATAAAATAAAATTGTTTAAGTTATACGAAATCTCCGACGTCGCTAGAAAGGTTTAAAGATAAACTACTCTAAAACTATTTGTATATATTATTTTTAAAGGAATATACTATCGCAATATGAAAAAACAAAAAAATCTTTTTATTTCAAAATTTCGCACTAGGTGTGCATCTTTAGCTATCTAAACTAAACTTAGTGAGAATTAATCAAATTCACATAATCATTACCTCCAACTTTATATTTGTTTAAAACTTCTTGAGATGTCATAATCTTCAAACAATTAACATCAGAAGTAACATAAAATTACACGCTGACGATGATACGTTAGACGTGCAACTTTGGTTAGTACAAAAATCGGACTTATGGGTGTAAAACCACTCACCATAATACTCTCATTCGAGCTTTAAAAATTTATAATCAGCTATAATACCCTCCATAGCTATTCCATATAGTAGCCCGATCTGAACAATTTCATCGGAGATTGTGAAAATGGCAGCTATAAGCTAAAGGGGTCCGATCTAAACAATTGGTTGGGAAGTTATAGCACTGTCTTCGACAATAATCCAGGCCATATTTCGTGAAAATACCTTAACATATAAAATAGTGTTTTAAACAGGTACTTGAGTTTGATTAATCAGTTTGTATTGCAGCTATATCCTGTAGTGGTCCGATAGCGACGAATGAGCGAGTAATTGGAGAGCAAGAGACATGTGAATTTCAGATAACTATCTAAAAACCGAGGGACTTATTCGTACGTATACAGTACGTTCAAAATATATAGTTTTCTTTTTCGCGATCTATTCGCGGCAAGGTTTTTTTTTATTTTTTTTTTTTGCAAAATTGTAAATTCTTACTATCTTCCTAATGTGTCTCAGCATCAGAAACTTTATGAAGCAGCCTTTCTGACGAAGCAAATAGACTATTAGAAAAACTGCAAAGTATTTATATAAGAATTGTACATTTTTGAAGAGATGGTCCGACTAATATGATGAAACAGAAGACGAAGATAACAAGCCAAGAAAATGGACTAATGACGTGACATCTAAAAGTGAGTACAAAGCTGTTGCTTTCCTTTTAAGTAGAAACCACTGCCCAGTCTAAAAGAAGCTTCACAAATGTTCTTTAAAGGATTGGATATCTTAAAATACAATATGGGACAGAACTCAGTGATCTGGCATCTCCCAGTAGTACTCTAATGAAACCATTAATTTGAAAACACACATTGACAAAGATTGCATTGGGCACAAAAATAACCATAATTGGAAACTGCAAGAAGGCAATGATCTGAAGCATAGGAGCAGCTTCTGTACTCAATGGAACCAAGAAAACCATATTGTGGCTTTAGATTGGCCATCACAGTCACCAGTATCCAACAAAGAATACTAGGGACTTTAATTAAAGCCAACATATAGGGAAAGCATTTAACGTCAATAAAAGATTTCATTAGGCTACTACAACCTACTTCCTGTGGAATATGCGGAAAACTAAATTAAAAGTTTCCAAACAAAACAATGTAACTTAATGTAATTTCTATAATTACTAAATTTTTCTTAACGCTACGACATGATAAAATCGACTCAGGTCATAATGCTGTTCATGTATACGCTAAAGTTAATACATAACACACTTCATATCTTTTTGGCCCAAGGCTAGCGACCAGAGAGCGAAAGGAAGCTCCCAACATCATCATAAGAAGACTTTGTTACAATCATCACCCAGACTGACTGACTTTACAGTGGCTGTCTCTGCTGAACCACATCAAAACTAATACGCGCTGTTAGGCATTCTTCGACAACGATATACAGAAACAACTTAATTTGTATGCATACTTTTTATAGGGTCACCGACATTTCCTTCAGGGTATTGCAAACTTCGTGGCAAAATTAATATACCCTGTTCAGAGTATAATTACAAAAGTCCCTACACGCAAAAAATTCGGACCATTTTTTTTGCCCGCGGATACCGAACAAAATTTCTTTAATTCATAGGGTTAAGCTGTATGTACATACATACATATGAATAAGTTAGATGTGATGTTCTAAGTCGACGATGGAGCAGACGTTCCATTGCCCGACCATGAATAAGTTCGAATAGCAATTACCGGCCTGAAGAAGAACAAAGCGGCGCGGGGCCGAAGAACTGCCGGCCGAGCTAATCAAACACGGCGGCGAAAAACTGATAAGGAGAATGCATCAGCTTCTTTGTAAAATATGGTCGGACGAAAGCATGCCCAACGATTGGAATTTAAGTGTGCTCTGCCCAATCTACAAAAAGGAGACCCCACAATCTACACCAACTACCGTGGGATAAGCCTCCTCAACATCGCGTATAAGGTTCTATCGAGTGTATTGTGTGAAAGATTAAAGCCCACCGTTAACAAACTGATTGGACCTTATCAGTGTGGCTTTAGACCTGGCAAATCAACAACCGAGCAGATATTCACCATGCGCCAAATCTTGGAAAAGACCCGTGAAAGAAGAATCGACACACCCCACCTCTTCGTCGATTTCATGCTGCTTTCGATAGCACGAAAAGGAGCTGCCTTTATGCCGCGATGTTTGAATTTGGTATCCCCGCTCACCCACTACTCACGCAGTCTGATTTGATACCATTTGAATGAATGAAATGGAGATGAGCACGAAATTAAAGACGTCCAGTAAGAATTTTCTTACGCTAATGATAAAAAATTTCCTACACGGGTACATCCCTTAGCGGCACGACCATGCGTGATGTTGTTTTGGCGCAGTCTCAAAAATGACTGAACGATAGATCCTAAGCGTTAGCGTTGCCGTTTTGGTCCGATGGGACCAAATTTGACAGCTTCATTTGATTTAAATAGTTTGGTTGGTATGCAGAAGGTTCTGGTAGACAATGTATCGTATTGATGTATTAAACTTAATTTTTAGATTTTTTCGTTCAGCTCTGGATACAATTTTGTTTGCTATTCATGATAACTAAAAAATAGTTATGAATGGGAACAATGTGTAGAAAACGAGTGAACTAATCTAAATTCCGTTACTTCTATACATTGAAACCGTAACATGTAACTTCATGCATCAAAAGGACTCATGGACAAAAAAACTCCACTTACAACCCAAAAGTGGCAACACTGGTAAGCGTACGTGTGAAGTTAGCTTGCAGAAATGTGCTAAGAAATATCGACCCCTGGTTTGCGTATGTATGTCCTCGCCATTTGCTAAGTTTGCGATTACATGAGGCAACTTTAGTTGCTAATTCTCGGGCGATTCTCTTTTGCTGTCGCCCATTACCTTCACACGAGCAACTTGTGATGCGCAACTCTGCTCGAGTTTTTTTCTCATTCTCTTTCACTTTACTTTAACCCATTGTCTACTCTTTACTTTAACCCATTGTCTCTTCTTTTTCCTTATAGGTATTTGGGCCACTCTATCACATATATTAATCAGCTCTGTCAATTAAGAAATACATTTTATTTATTAAAACAAAGATATATCACCCTTTTTACTATCGTCTGAATCAATAAGTATGGCTTCCTCCATACATTTCACAATATCTTTAATTAATTCGATTTTTTCCTCATACTCCATTTTCTAAAATATTTATATTATATTATGAATATTGGTATACATATTTGCAAATTACTTACCAAAAGATGAAATTAAATTTTTTAAATATATTCAAAATATTAATTTCAAAAAAATATACGCAAATGCAACTATGTACTAAGAAAGAAAGAACACGAATGCCGAAAAATGTCGCAGCGAACTGCTACGAATAAGAACACAACAATAACTGAACACTGGAAACTCGGCGCGATTCCCCTCTCCTCGTCGCCCCCTCGCCTATAAACCAAGAGTTGCCGCAACAAAAGTTGCCTCGTGTGATAAGGCTCTAATATGTACATAATTATACAAAAGTTACCTCAATATCAATATTCAAGCCTACATTGGCCGGCCCTTAGTTTGTTTCTGTTTCATTCAACTAGTTAAAAAGACTTCGTCGACTAGTGTTCAATCACCTTCGTTGACACATATTGTAGTTGGAAGCCGTCTGTGATATGATTAAGTTTTGGTACCGATACACAATAGTTATGATACATGAAGCGGCAATTGTTAAATATACTTGCGTTTGCAAGACTATGTTGCTTCTACTTGTTTGCATAGCTGCGGGTTGCTCACCTAGAAATGAACATCATGAAGGTATAAAATTATATTTAAACTAAGGTACTATTCAAAGAATTACTTTACCCGTGAGTACATGTACCCTTACAGAAGCTGGTATTGCTCCGGTTGGTACACAAGTATAGTTCCCAGAGTCACGCAGCGAAGCTCGAGTCAGCATTAAACGACTTGTGGTACCTACATCTGTTTTTTCCGTTTCTAAACTGATCCCGCCACGTTGAGAATCAAAGTCAACAACCGATGCGCCATGATACCTACATAATAAAGAAATATTTTCAAATAAACGGCTCAAATGAAGCATACACACTAAAAGAAAATGACAAAACGAAAGAAAAGTGAGCTCCCACACCAACCCAATTCATGTCCTTGATTGTTGAGTTTATAGGTGTGTTCGAGCTGTATAATGATGAATAAGTATTAAAATAAAATGCTTAATTCAATTATTTAATAACATTTGAAAGAATTAAATGTAATAACATATAAATTAGTTTTAAAAAAGCAGAGTTACTTTTATTGGTTTAAATTTACAGAAAAAGTTTTTTAATTTTATTTCCCACAGGTGACTCTTCTCACTGTGATTCCATGATTTGTGGGCGTGACAACGATCCGATTACGCTCATCTACGAACTCGATCTCACTGTTTTTTGCCAAGAACCGCGTGTTCCAATTTTTATTATGATATTTTGGTTTTTACTCAAGTTGACTTTGCACAGACGTATGGACATTCAGACCATCAGCCGAGTTTCAACTCGCCCCATCATCCTTATCATTTATATGCACATAACCCTGTATCTAACTCGATTATTTTTTAGGTAATACAAACAACCGTTCGGTGAACAAAACTATTATACTTAGTAGCAACATGTTGCAATAGTATAAAAATCTTACGTGTTTGAAAAATTGTACTATCATTTTTTGTTTTAGCAACTCAAAATTATCAAGAAACAACATCAAAGTTATTTAATGACTGTAAAATAGTGTTATTATTCATTCAGGCAGTCGCGGTGAAAAGAAGCCATCTTTAAGTAACCAAAACTCTAAATGAATATAATTATTATTGTTTTTAACGTACATATCTTCTAAATCACACTCAGGACAATTCTTTTATGCACCCCTATCAAAAGTGTGAAAATTGATGAAATCGGATATTAAGCCCGCCCCATCCCCATATAACTATTTTGTTAAAAACTACTAAAAGCGCGATAAATCAATAAATAAATGCGCCAGAGACATTAAGCTTGACACCCAAAATGCTACGGCATACCTCAATACCGACTCGTCCAATTTCAACCCAATTCGGTATATTTCAGTGTGAAAATGGACGAAATCAGACTACAACCACGCCTACTCCCATATAACAGAATTTTGAATTCCATCTGATTTCCCTTTCTAGTATGCAAATCAAGCCTCAGTGAATGTGTCTGAATAAAACTTTGCATGAAAAGTGCGCTTAAAGTAAGCCACCTTATAATAAAAACTTTTCAAAACCGGATTACTCTTGTTCAAGCCACCAGATACCTAATATGTGGATCCCACTTACAACAGCGAACATTTGATCGAAAATATCGGTCAATTTATAATATATCGATGAATATGTCAGATATTTTAGCAAAGTTGACTGATTTATAATATTGGATATCCTATATAAATACATATATTTATTTAGTCTACGAATTACCGCCACTCTCATATATTTCATATAAATATTTTCGTTATTCTAACAAGTCTTATGCCTTAAACTAAGATAATTTGATGAACCTTGCTACACATATTTCTTGCCAATTAAATAAGAACGAATTCGTAGACAGACGTCATGGATAATATGATACGTGACTTTAGCATTGGCTCTCTTTTTCTGTCAAACGCGTTCCCTGATTATTTGACAGCGATGGAGATCAGGGAATTTCTATCAGCTGATTTCAGAAAAGGCGGGCTGCCAGAAATAAACCGCTATAATTAACTGACAAAATCAGTGTGAAACGAAATTTCATAGAAGTGCGTGCATATTTGTTAAAAAAGATTTTTGTGTGTTGTGAGTATTAATGATTTTGCATTTTAATATTTATATATACATTTTCAAAGTTATTAATTTACTATTTTTATATAATTTAGTGAAAATGCCAAAAGTAAGGAAGTGTGTGGTTGGATGCAAAGGCGGAGAGCATATTTTCAACTTTCCTTGTAAGGAAAAGGATAAAGACAGGTTAGTCCAAAAGTTAAAAACTATGAGTACTTGTATACAGTATTTTTTTATTTTTTTTATTTTTTTTATTTTATAAAAGCTTACATAATAATACAATTATTATACAAACTTAAGAAAATACGCAGCACTAGCATCATGGGCTATCGGCCGACTGGTTATGTTATATGCGTCGAAGAAGGTCGCTGTCTTTCAAAAAGTTGTAGATTTTCGAAATGTTGTTGCTTGAGGGATCCATCAATAAAATTATTGGATCAGTATTATTGAAGTTTGACAGTCTATGAGTTTGAAGTGCTGGACAATGTTGCAGAAGATGCAATAGATTTAAATCTGAATCACAAAATGGGCATTGGTTGATCTGAGTGCCATTTAGTATGTGAGCGTGTGTGATAATGGAGTGGCCAATGCGAAGTCTGATATATGGAATGATATAATTAGATGAAAGCGATGACGGAAAGGATGGTTTGATACGATTTGAATTTATTTTAGAGTAGTGGTGTCTGTAATTCATCCAATCAAGCGCCAATTTAGTGGATCTTTGTTGAATAATAAGCCGTTTTATATCACTCTTAACAAACAAGGCAGATGTAGTTGTTGGAGTGATGCACACCTCCTTAGCCACCGAGTCCGCAAAAGTATTTCCAATGATTCCAGAGTGACCGGGTATCCACATTATTTTTAGTCTATGTGCTAACGAAAACAACAGCGATCTAATGCCAATAATGACGTCATTGTAGTTACTGCGGTTTTTTAAAGCTTGAAAACACGATAGACTATCTGTACAGATGATGAATTTACCAAGGTTTTGTTGGGCATACTGGACAGCTTTGAGAATACCCGTAGCTTCAGCGGTAAAAATTGAACAAAATGGAAATAATAAACCATACGATATTCTTTGTTGGTTATCATCAACTACAGCAAAAGATGTATGCGACGATTTGGAGCCATCAGTATATATAAACTGCCAACCAAAAGATTTGAAGTGCGCAGATAATTCCAAAAATCGAGATTTATACACAGTGCTTGAGTGATGGATTTGCGAAGAAAAGTAAGATCACTAATGAAAGAAGATTCATTTACTTTCCACGGTGGAATATATTTACTGCAAGGCAGCAATATTTTAAGCGGCAACTCATTGGTTTTAGCAAACAAAGCACTTTTAAAAATAGAAGACGGTATTTTAGGAGACCTCTTTCTGCAAAGTGATGATTGAAAGTCCTTTTTTATAGTAAAGTTCGTGCTGAGTATGAGTTTTGAATAAAGTTTATTTAAGCTATCTTCCACTGCATCTTTTAGAGAAGGTAGGCCAGCTTCCGTCAGTATGTTTTTAATTGGCGATGTTGGAAACACTCGAAGAGAACAACGAACTGAAGAATGATAGGGCAGCAAAGCATCTTTAGATGATTCTTAGAATGATGTCCATAAATTTCCAAGCCATAATTAATTACAGATGAGATGAGGGCTTTAGTGACGTTGACCAGTAAAGCCGAGCCGATGAGTGAGCGCTTACATGAGAGGTATTTAATAATATTTAAATTAACAAAAAGTCTTTTTCTTATATACTGACAATGTTTCTTAAATGTATACTTAGAGTCTAATACAATACCAAGGAACTTAATACTATCTGTACACAAAATGTTTGTATTATCAAATGTGAGTATTATCAAATGTGAGCGTTGATAGTACATTGATGTTTTTACAAATATGAAAAAGTTTCGATTTAGGAAAAGATATTGATGTGCCTGAAGTAGAGGACCAACGAGAAAGACGCAATAAAATTTCAGAGAAAGTAATTGTTACTGAAGTCAAATTTGAAGTTTTTGAGAATAAAATTAAATCATCAGCATAAATCTGATGCCGGATAGTAACAAAATCTGATAGAATGGTACTGATTTCATCAAATGCAATAGTAAATAGGATCACCGAGAGCGGTGACCCTTGTGGGGTACCATTATCTAATGGTAGAACAGAGGATGAAACATTGGATATGATAACACTTAATTTACGGTTGGATAGGAAAGATTTGACAAAGTTAAAAATACGAGAACCCACTCTCCACCTACTAAGCTGTCTTAACACTACATGAATCCCAATCCTGTCAAATGCTTTTAGGAAATCTAAAGAAAGAATAGAAACATGATTTTTGTGGGACAGAGTATCAGAGATAAAGTGATCAAGGTGCAGGAGAGCATCCAACGTACCCTGCCCCCCTCTTGAACGCAACTTGGTTGTGCGAAATGAGATTATTAGATTGAGCATACCAGGCGAGTCTAGTAGCAATAATCTTTTCAATCAATTTACCAAGGCAAGGAAGAAGGGAAATGGGACGATAACTGCTGACCACACCAGGAGGTTTACCAGGTTTTAAAATAGGAATAATCGCGCTAGTCTTCCAGAGGACAGGGTAGTTGCCACTGAGAAAAATACTATTGTAAAGTTTGACTAGACGGGATATAAGGAATGGAGGAAGGTGCTTGATGATAAGGTAAGAGATTTTATCAATGCCAGGAGTTTTGCCCTTGACTGACGAGAGGGCTAAATTAAAATCAAGTTCAGATATATCGGCATCTAAATATTCAGCTGATTGAGATAAGGTGGAAGGAGGAAGGTAAGGAGAGCAAAAGAGAAGAAAGTTTACTAGAGGAAAAATCAGAAGAGAAATTGGAGTCCAAAGAAATATTGGAAAAGTGGGTGGCAAACTCTAAGGCTATATCTTTGGGATATAGTAGAGTGCCCCGAGGAGTATTTAAATAAGTGATAGGAGAAGAAGGTGATAAACCAGCCAGTCTTTTCATATCAGTCCAGATTTTTCTAGAATCCGAAGAAGAAGTGATATTATTCGTAAATTCTTGGAAACAATGAACCTTAGCAGCCTTAGATTTATGGCGAAAAAGTGCATTGGATTTTTTGTAAGCTATTAAGTTTGCACTAGAACGTAAACGTTTAAATTGATGCCATGCGATCTGTTTCAGATTTCTTAGTGCAGAAAGCTCATTATTCCACCAAAGAGGAGCAAGCTTGACTGGTTTAGAAGAAGAAAGGGGAAAAGAATAGTTAGAAGCAGAACGTATAATTTTTGGATTCTGAGAAGCCTCTTGATTTATATTGGAAGAAAAGGGGAAATAACGTGAATGCGATAAACAGGCTTCTTCAAACCTATCCCAATCAGCCGAATCAGTTTTAAACCGAATCCTGGGCTTAAAAAATGAATGAGGGCGAGAAGTAGATATTTTGGAAAGGATGGGAAAATGATCACTGCCATGGAGATCATCAATACAACACCAGGATATTTTTGAGGAGAGGGAGGCAGAACATATGGAAAGATCAATATTAGTGAAGGTAGAGTGAGTGGAAAAATGGGTGGGGGAACCATCATTTAAAACAATGCAGTTGGATCTTAGTAAGGCATCCTCAATGCTACGTCCCTTGGAGTTAGCCGAAGCAGAGCCCCAAAGGGGACTCCAAGCATTGAAGTCACCACACAAGATAAAAGGATTTGAACCGGAAGGAATAAGATTTAAAAATTCAGTAGTAGAAAATGATTGATCAGGAGGGGAATAAGCACAGATGATTGAAATTTTATAGGGGGCGAGGATCTCAATAGCTACAGAAGAAAAAATTGAAAGGGGTATGGGAAGTAATACGTGAGGTAGATTTCTTTTAACTAGGATGGCAACTCCCTGCTTGTTGGTGGTGTTATGTGGGAGATTAATAAAATATCCCACATAAGCCCTAGGGGTAAAAGCTGAGGCATTATAAGATAGGTGAGTTTCATTCAACAGGATAATAGATGGATTGTACGATCCCATAAGTAACTCTAAGTTAATATAATTATTAACATAACCGTTAATGTTCCATTGAAGAAGTGTAATCATATCATATGTAAACTTATAAAAGAAAAAAGTTAAGCTACGAATATTTTATTTAAACTAAATGTCTTCATTGTAAGAAGGAAAATTGGGTAATGCAAGAGGATCTTGCGAGCAGGAGAGGGTGGGGGAGGGTGTGATAGGACAGGAGGAAAGGATATTGAGAGGAGAGTCAGAGATGGATAAAGGGGAAAAGAGAGGGGAAGGAGAAGTGACAGAAGAGGAGGTAGGATGGGTTGGAAGGGATTGTTTAGATGAATTGATGTCTGTAGTTGTTGTTAGATTAGTTTTGGTAGGATTGTTGGATTTGTTATTAGGTGTTGTTTCATTATTGATTTGATTAGTATTGTTAGAAATTTTAGCTATAGAGGCAAAAAGAGTTTGCATTAGAAGTTGTATGAGAAAATTGAATTTTATACTTGGTAACAGCTTCACGCATACTACATTTATAAATAGTTTTAATTTTTAATATTTCTTTGGATTGTTGATATTTAGGGCAAGTATTAGATGATGCCGGGTGGTCGCCCGAGCAATTTGCACACATTATTCTCTTACATTCAGTAGGTGGGGTATGATCGGAAGGGAGGTTGCATGAGACACAAGAAGGTGAATTACGGCAGTATTTTGCTGTGTGGCCAATTAATTGACATTGCTTACAACGCATAGGATTAGGGTAATACGGACGGACAGTGAGGTTCCTCCAGGCAACATCAATTCTTTCAGGAAGTTTGTATTTATCAAAAGTTAATAAAACTACACCCGTAGGATTACGGGAGCCGTCAGCAATTCGTGAAAACTTATGTACAGCAGAAACACCCTGCTCCTTAAGACCATCAACAATATCTTCTTCTGATAAGTTATTCAGGAATGGGGCGTATATGGTGCCTTTAACCGTATTCAAAGTATTATGAAGCTTGACATTGATATGACCTCCGCCAGGTAAAATTTTTGCAGAAAGAAATTTGCTAGCTGTTTTTTGTTGTTATTTACAAAGAGCAGTAGGCTACCATCACGTAGCTCAGTAACTTTACTTACTTCCTTACTGATTGCTTGAATACCTTTATACGTAGCGAAGCATGATAACGAATTAAGTGGCTTGTTGTCGTCCAGCGATGACATGACCAGAAATTTTGAATCATCCGTGTTTGAGACTGGTAATTCTGGAAATTGGTCTAACGGGATCGGATTTGGTTTTTTTCTTTTCTTTTTCATTATTGGAGATAATAGGGAAAACCTATTATCCCCTAATTTGGTGGCCCCAGGGGCCATAGTAAACGCGAATTTTAGTTTAACAAATTAAGAAATTAAGTGATTGAAAAGATATAAAACGATAAAAAATTAATTCACAAACAAAGCACGAGCGTAATATAAACGCAGAACAAACCGTTATACCGTTTTAACAAACTCAATAAGCACAGAGCGAAAAGCAACCGGTTACGATGACAGTTCGACGGTGAATGGCAGTATTTTTTAAATTTAAACTTTGTGCATGATATTTTATAGAGTTAATAAAGTAGTTCTTAAAAATATGTAATTTACTAATCTAAGTACATATAGTAAATATATATTTGTAATTAAATTCTACTACGTACTTGTATGTTAAATAAAAATAAATATTTTATTGTATCACATTATTGATTGTATTACTTCTTCTTCTTCTTAATTGGCGTAGAAACCGCTTAAGCGATTATAGCCGAGTTAACAACAACGCGCCAGTCGTTTCTTCTTTTCGCTGCGTGGCGCCAATTGGATATTCCAAGCGAAGCCAGGTCCTTCCAACGGAGTGGAGGTCTTCCTCTTCCTCTGCTTCCCCCGGCGGGTACTGCGTCGAATATTTTCAGAGCTGGAGTGTTTTCGTCCATCCGGACAACATGACCTAGCCAGCGTAGCCGCTGTCTTTTAATTCGCTGAACTATGTCGATGTCGTCGTATATCTCGTACAGCTCATCGTTCCATCGAATGCGGTATTCGCCGTGGCTAACGCGCAAAGGACCATAAATCTTTCGCAGAACTTTTCTCTCGAAAACTCGCAACTTCGACTCATCCGTTGTTGACATCGTCCAAGACTCTGCACCATACAGCAGGACGGGAATTATGAGTGACTTATAGAGTTTGGTTTTTGTTTGTCGAGAGAGGACTTTGCTTCTCAATTGCCTACTCAGTCCGAAGTAGCACCTGTTGCCAAGAGTTATCCTGCGTTGGATTTCTAGACTGACATTGTTGGTGGTGTTTACGCTGGTTCCAAGATAGACGAAATTATCTACGACTTCAAAGTTATGACTGTCAACAGTGACGTGACGACGTGCGACGACTGTTTGTTTGATGACAGGAGATATTTCGTCTTACCCTCGTTCACTGCCAGACCCATTTTCTGTGCTTCCTTGTCCAGCCTGGAGAAAGCAGAACTAACGGCGCGGGTGTTGAGGCCGATGATATCAATATCGTCGGCATACGCCAACAGCTGTACACTCTTATAGAAGATGGTACCTTCTCTATTTAGTTCTGCGGCTCGAACTATTTTCTCCAAAAGCAGGTTGAAAAAGTCGCACGATAGGGAATCGCCTTGTCTGAAGCCTCGTTTGGTATCGAACGGCTCGGATTGATCCTTCCCGATCCTGACGGAGCTTTTGGTGTTACTCAACGTCAGCTTACATAGCCGTAATAGTTTTGCGGGGATACCAAATTCAGACATCGCGGCATAAAGGCAGCTCCTTTTCGTGCTGTCGAAAGCAACTTTGAAATCAATTCTCCTTTCACGGGTCTTTTCTAAGATTTGGCGCATGGTGAATATCTGATCGGTTGTTGATTTGCCAGGTCTAAAGCCACACTGATAAGGTCCAATCAGTTTGTTGACGGTGGGCTTTAACCTTTCACACAATACGCTCGATAGAACCTTATATGCGATGTTGAGGAGGCTAATCCCACGGTAGTTGGCGCAGATTGTGGGGTCTCCTTTTCTGGTGATGGATTGGGCATAGCACACTTAAATTCCAATCGTTGGGCATGCTTTCGTCCGACCATATTTTACAAAGAAGCTGATGCATGCTCCTTATCAGTTCTTCGCCGCCGTGTTTGAATAGCTCGGCCGGCAATCCGTCGACCCCTGCCGCTTTGTTGTTCTTCAGGCGGGCAATTGCTATTCGAACTTCATGGTCGGGCAATGGAACGTCTGCTCCATCGTCATCGATTGGGGAATCGCGTTCTCCTTCTCCTGGTGTTGTGCGTTCACTGCCATTCAGCAGGCTGGAGAAGTGTTCCCTCCATAATTTAAGTATGCTCTGGGCATCAGTGACTAGATCACCTTTGGGGGTTCTACAGGAATACGCTCCGGTCTTGAAACCTTCCGTAAGCCGCCGCATTTTTTCGTAGAATTTTCGAGCTATTACCCCTGTCGGCCAGCTTATCAAGCTCTTCGTACTCACGCATTTCAGCCTCTTTCTTCTTCTGTCTACAAATGCGTCTCGCTTCCCTCTTCAACTCTCGGTATCTATCCCATCCCGCACGTGTAGTGGTCGATCGTAACGTTGCGAGGTAGGCAGCCTGTTTTCTCCTCGCTGGACACGGCACTCCTCGTCGTACCAGCTGTTCTTTTGCACTTTCCAAAACCAATGGTTTCGGTTGCAGCTGTACGTAAGGAGTTTGAAATGCCGTCCCACAGTTCCCTTTATACCGAGTTGTTGACGAGTGCTCTCCAGAGAGCAGGAGTGCAAGCCGAGTAGAAAATCGTTCGGCTGTCTGTTGTGATTGCAGCTTCTGACGTCGAACCTTCCTTGTGTTTGGTGGCGCGCGTTTTTGCTGCACAGAGGCGGGTGCGAATCTTAGCTGCAACAAGATAGTGGTCCGAGTCGATGTTAGGACCTCGGAGCGCACGCACATCTAAAACACTGGAGACGTGTCTTCCGTCTATCACAACATGATCGATCTGGTTGGTAGTTTTTCGATCCGGAGACAGCCAGGTAGCTTGATGAATCTTCTTATGCTGGAATCTAATACTACAGATAACCATATTTCGGGCCCCGGCGAAGTCAATCAGCCTCAACCCATTTGGGGATGTTTCGTCGTGGAGGCTGAATTTACCGACCGTAGTGCCAAATATACCTTCTTTGCCCACCCTGGCGTTAAAGTCGCCAAGCACGATTTTGACATCGTTGCGGGGGCAGCTCTCATAAGCGCGCTCCAAGCGCTCATAGAAGGCATCTTTGGTCACATCGTCCTTCTCTTCCGTCGGGGCGTGGGCGCAAATCAGCGATATGTTGAAGAACCTCTCTTTGATGCGGATTGTTGCTAGACGTTCATTCACCGCAGTGAATGATAGTACTCGGCGACGGAGTCTCTCTCCCACCACGAATCCAACACCAAACTTGCGCTCCTTTATATGGCCACTGTAGTAAATGTCACAAGGACCTACTCGTCTCTGTCCTTGTCCCGTCCATCGCATTTCTTGGACGCGGTGATGTCAGCATTTATTTTTGCGAGGACATCAACCAGCTGGGCAGCGGCACCTTCCCAATTAAGGGACCGGACATTCCAGGTTCATGCCCTCAATTCGTAGTCCTTATTTCGTTTGCCATGGTCGTCATCAAAAGGGGGGTCTCTCATCCGAGGCTGGTTGTAGCTCTTCACTGGGGGTGTTTTTTACGTGGCGGGTCCCAAACCCAGCGCACAACCCTTGTAGGGAATGTTTCGCCTTCTCACTTTAGCTCGCCTTCGAACGGATGTTCTTAGGCTACCCAGAGGATACTTGGTCAAAGACCGGAAGTAGTGAGCTGCTTGAGCCATGTGTAAAAGAATCGTTTCTGGCCACTCCCAAGTGAATGACGATCAGAGAACTTTCCTCACTTGCGTGAACTTCTACACATGACTCCATCCTTGTATTACTTAGTGTAGAAATAATTTCAAAAATTACAGTATTTTGGTAGGAAAATTATAATTAGAATAGTATATACATATATTACGTGTAGTATTTAAAAATAAATAATAGTTTAATAAGTAGAAAAGTATAGTAGTATTTGCTTCAATTAAAATGAATATAAATAAGATTTTGGTTGTAAGGTGTAGGGTTTCTTTATTTGTATTTTTATTAGATATTTAATTTGGCTGAATCGGTTGGGTGTAGGAGACACCAAAATTAAACATCTGGTTGCCTGTGATCGGCACTTTTTCTTATCTATGGGGTTGAATAAAAAGCTAAGGCTTAAAGCTGTTCCGGACACGCATTTGCCAAATGCACCGGAACCTCGTTTTAAATATAAAAATGTTTTTAGTCCCAATTCAAATATTGAAATGGGAACGGAAGAATTTTCTTTTTTAAATAATGATACCGAATCAGGATTGCTTGATAACGGTAATAATTTGATGCTATTAGCATCCGTGGCCAAAAAGGCCCAGGAGGAAGTAGGATTTTTAGGGATGGCTAATTCCAGGGAAATAGGCAGTCAAACAAATTTAAGTTTAGTATCAGGAGCTCTTAGGGAACAAAAATTGGTGGAGGAAAATTTGTGCTTGAAAAATAAATTAGAAGAAAAGGAGAGGGAAATTAATTACTTAAAATATCAGTTAGAAGATTTAGCAAAGAAATATAGAAGAATAAAGAAGGAATTAAAGGAGAAAGAGGAAGGTTTTGATTTAATAGGCCACTTTAATAGTAATTTTCCTCCACAGATAAGCGCCATAGTGCGCAATAGTATAAAAAATTTCAACCGAAATCCCAATGGTCGTAGATACGAAAGTTATTTTAAAACACTGGCTTTAGGCGTTTACTTCTTATCACCTTTAGCTTACAGACACCTTAAGCCAATCCTTAATTTTCCGGATGAGAGAACTCTGTACGAGTTTGTTTCGGAATGGCTCCGCGATCCTGGATGTAATAGCAGTAGTATTAGATGTTTAGAGTTGAGAAGTCGGGGATTTAGTCAGGAGCAAAAATTCGTGTCTATTTTGTGTGACGAAATGGCACTTAAGAGTCATATGCAATATTTACCTAAATTTGATAAAATTGTAGGAGTTGAGGATTACGGCGATGAAAATCGCTCTGGTAGAATAGGTAATAGTGCGATGACTCTGATGGTCCAAGGTATTGGTGGAACACCTTGGTCTCACCCCCTATCGTATTTTATTGTCCATGGTTCCTGTAAAGGTGATGTAGCCAAAAAATATATTTTTGAGGCCATTACGCAGTTACAAAACATAGGTCTTAATCCATGCCATTTTGTTTGTGATCAGGGTTCTAACTTTCTCAATTTAGCTAGGGTCTTAGGGGTTTGCGAAGAGCGCCCATCCTTCAATGTAAATGGCAAAGAGGTATTTTTTTTTAATGATAGTCCCCACCTTTTAAAAAATACCCGAAATTGTCTCGAAAATTTTAAAAATAAAAGTAAATAAGTTTTAAATCGCGTCCGATAAGTTGGTCCGATATAGTGCACTTTTATAATAAAGATTCGCAAAATCACATTCGCTGTGCACCGAAATTGTCTGATGCTCATATTGCGCCAAATAATTTTTAAAAAATGAGTGTCAAACTTGCTAGTCAAGTGTTCAGTGACACAGTCGCTTCCGGAATGTTATCGATTTATAGTTCCGGTCATTTGACTTGTCCCTCAAATAGTTACTGTAATACCGCGGAATTTATTTTATTTATTAATAAATAATTTGATATATTTAATAGTAGTAATTTTGAAGCTATTTTGCCCAACAAAAAAGTTTTTTCGGCAACTCCCGAACAGTTGCAATTTTTAGACGAGGCTCTGAAACTTTTAAGGACGATTAGGGTTAACGATGACACCGGGGCTGACATCACTTCATCTTTCAACTATCTTAAGGGTTGGATCCTTAATATAAATAGTTTAAAACGATTGTGGCGATTCTTGTCACGCTCAGGTTTTCAACATGTACAGACGAGACGATTATGTCAGGACAACCTTGAGAATTATTTTGGACAAATCAGAAGGGGCGGTGGTAGATGTGTAAGGATAACACCTTATATGTTCTGCAATTTGTTTAAAAAATCATGGGGGTTGCGTTACGCCAACTTGGTAACCAACGGAAACTGCGAACCGACAGCTCCCAACGAAAGCTTTTCTCCTAACATTTCGAATGATATAATAGAAAGTGTGTGTAATGACCGTTTAATGCAGGACTTATCGTGGCAAGAGTTCCAGGGACTTCCACGACCTGAACATTCGTTTTTAGAGACAATGCATTTGCATATGTTAGTGGCTATTTTTATATAAAAATATTTAGAGACAATGCATTTGCATATGTTAGTGGCTATTTTTATATAAAAATATTTAGGGCACACACTTCCTCTCAACCCTTACCTTATTTAGGAGATGAGTTTTCAATCGAATACCTCTTTACGCAAGAAAGGCAAATTGACAGATGCAATTTAATTAAGCCGCCTCAGGGATTTTTAGATTACTTAAAAGAAATAGAAATAATTTTTGTTAGGGAATTTGATTGCGTTTGTCACAGGATAGGCGTAGGGCAGTTATTATTCGATAAAATGAAGCATGTCAGCCCTTATAAATGTTGTAGTAAAAGCGACAGTAATGCTAATCTAGCACTATATTTTTCGCCCTTAAGTTTTTCAACAGGAACCTTAGTAGACCCCATTATAAAACAAAAATATTATGTGTTTCACATATGTAGCTTCAAAATTGGCACATAAATATAATATTTTCGAGACAATTTTATATCCTAATTTTTCTTCGACTTCTTGTTTCGTCTTTTTAATTATATTTTGTTATTTAAAACTGGGTTCTGGGAAACTTTGGCAATATGTATATGTATATTTCTGTAAATATTATTTTAAGTTATATTAATTAAGTATATTCATATATGTATTGAATACATATATCTTCAATTTGTGATATTTTTAAATGAATTGTTTTGTTTTTCTGTTTTTTTATTACAATAATTTGTTACATTATGAATTGTTTTGTTTTTGTGTTCATTTATTATTTTAAAATGTTACATCAGTTATAAGAAATGTATTTATTTATCTACATATTAGTACTATGTGGCATACATATTGTGATATTTTTTGTGAATTGTTTTGGTTTCTGATGTTTATATATATTTTTTTTATTTGTTAATTATGTATTTATTTTTAATATGTACATATATATATATATTATATTTTGTGTTGTATATGGGTGATATAGGCCTACTGGGGAACCGAGCACCCAAAAATAATATCGGTAACGCGCTATTTGCATACCTCAGTGGTAGTGTGGAAATTGCAAAGTGTCAAAAAGTAGTTTATAAAATGCCCAATCTAATATTTGTCAGCAGTGGCATCATTGGCAAATGTTATAAAAAATGCGAGTTTTGACAGCTCTCTCTCGATTCAAAGAGTCACGTATCATATTATCCATGCAGACGTAATCGGACGACTGCCACGGCCACACCATTAATCGAAAACTTATAAAGTACTATAACTAAGCCGTTAATTAAGATGCGGAACTCCAATTTGGCTTAGCGAATCACATTAAGGCGGGGCACCTGTGGTTTGAAAATCCCTTATACATTTATTATATATATCTTTCGAACCAATAAAGCTATATCACCCAATTTAGCACAGGTCAAATCTTTTCAACCCTTTTTACGATAGTGTGAAATCGCTCAAGCCAAATCCCTACTGACACTGCAAAAATGAATGACATAGCCGCCGACTCCCATATAATGGTTTTTTACAAACTTCTAAAAGTATGATAAATCAATAACTAAATGCGTCAGATATTTTAAATTTTACATTTTATATATATCGAGACTTGCTCAACCGATTTCAAGTAAATTCGGTGCATAAGTTTCGTTTAATATTTCTATGTTTCAGTGAAATCGGATTACAACCACGCCTACTTCACATATAACACAATTTTAAAGTGCATTCTGTAAGCACTCTCGAGTCACTCTTTGAGACATTTATAGGCTAGTTATTATTCGCAACACAGTCTCTAGTCTTAGTCATAAAATATTGTCAAAAATGTGCGACTTGACCAGGTTACAAAACTAAAAAGAACTCTTGTTTGCCATTTTGAATATACTGAATAGAGGTCATCTTAGAAATTAATCGATTGTCGTTCTTTATGTTTTGTAAATCAATTTCATATAAATTTCGTAAATATTCTGAAACAAGCCAGCATATATTTCGCTATGTTATAGACAATTTAATATTTGTTATCGACAAATTTATTTTCATTCAAGTGTAAATACATCTAAATGAGAGCTGATTATACCTGTTCGTTTTCAATTGAGAGAATTTCTTGACAGTCGTGCACTGAGTTGCAAAATCGTCTCAAGTCACAAAAATTGTCTCTAATTTAAGATCTCAATTTTAGAGACTTGTGACTGTATCACAGCACAGATTCGCTCGATTAAATTCGATCTAATCCATTCCCATTCCAGTATACAACTAAAACACCAGTCAATGTAGCGGGACAAAATTCCCGAACGTACCACCTATGACCAAAAATTGTCCAAATCGAACAAAAGTTGTTAAAGCCCCTAGTTATCGAATATGTGGACCCCAGTACCTTTAATTGACTTATTACCGAAAATAACGGCCAATGTGTGAGGTATATAACTGAAATTAGTAGTAATCCTTTCCTGATAATAGTATGTCTGAATGTAAAAAATGGGCTGAATCCGGTCAACCCCCATATACCTAATATAAAGATTTTCAAACTTTCAGGTGACTTCTGCCACATACAAGGTCTGTCGCAAAAGAAACAGAACTTTTTAAATATAACTGTTTTTGGTGGCGCCACCTATTGTTTGGTACATGAAATAAAAAGTTTGATCTCTTGTTGACATTACGTAAAAATTTTAAGACAATTGGATAACTACAATCGATGTTATCGATCAAAAGGTGACAGCAGCTTTTGGTCATCGGTCGTAAAATGAATTTTGAACAAAGACCAAATATTAAATTTTGTTTTAAGCGTGGGAAAACGTTTACTGAAACATTTCAAATGATGAAAAAAGTGTATGGTGATCAGTGCCTATTCCGTAGTAATGTGCATGAGGGGTTTAAGCGATTCCAAGAAGGTCGTGAGGACCTCTGTGACGATCAGAAGTCGGTCGTCTTCAGAAGTCAAAAATAAAGACAATGCTGATTTGTTTTTACGATTCCGAGGGTATTGTACACCGAGAGTTCGTCCCACCTGGCCAAACGATTAATGCTGTGTTTTACCTTGGTGTTATGAAGCGTCTTTTGTCACGCATTCGTCGTGCTCGACCACATTACCGTGAGGCAGGGTCCTGGCGCCTGTTGCACGATAATGCGCCGTGTCATCGGTCGACGCTTGTCACTGATTTTTTGACAAAAAACTCCATATTAACCATTAATCAATAACCCTACTCACCTGATCTGGCACCCTGTGATTTTTACTTATTTGGAAAACTTAATTTGCCCATGAAAGGACACTGGTTTCAGGACATTTCAGCTATCCAAAAGACGACGACCGATATTCTCAAGAGCATTCTGAAAAATTACCTTAAACACTCATTTGAATTGCTAATTGACCGGGCTAAACGCTGTATCGAAGCACAAGGAAACTGCTTTGAATAAAAAAATATAACTTTTGAAAAATATTAATTTTTTGTTGTTTTTTTAACAGTCCTGTTTCTTTTGCGACAGACCTTGTATACATATAGCCCAACATTTGAGTTATCTCAATGAAGCTGAGAAAGCGTTTTTTATTGATGTGCATTTTATTAGCATATGGCATGCTGGTCGACACTACCCCCAACTTCCGTATTTTAACATAACATTTTCCCAGCACCTAAAGGACGTACTTTGATTGTTGCTAGTTGCAAGAATATAAAATGCAAACATTGATCTTTTTTACTTATTTAAGTTATAAACGTATCAATCTGTAATCTTTGTATATGATATTTGTAATTTTTTTTTTAGTTTTTTATCTTACCAAGCCACGCTAGATGCATGAATGTTTACGGAACAAGCTAATGCGATTGTACTATCCCGCTTTACATGAATCTCTGTTGAGCCGAGAATTTTCGCACGCGCCGCTAAAGAAAGAAATAAGATATAAACATACTATATATGTATATTATATTGAAAATACATATGTATGTAAATAATATAAAATCATTTTTCTGAAAACGCGCATGGCATACCGGATGTATGCGTATTATATTTACGCGTTGAAGTTCTTGTTGTCTCAACTGAACCTTCCCCTCACTCCTCAAATTTTGTTTTAAATATCTACAAATGAATTTCGCGTAGTTAATGGTCATTACAAACCTTTTGATTTCTAAAAACGTTTTTTACATAAGAGCAATTATGTCTGGTAATTTACTCTCCATAAATAAAAAATGTTTGTCAAAGCCATATGCAAATAATATTCTGTAGCAACTAGTTGCAAGAGTATAAAAAAAGTTCAACAACCACAAAAGAAGTGGTTAAGATTGAACTGTGAAACTGCATATGGTTAGAGGAAAAATTGTATTATATAAGATCTGATATTAAACCATCGAAAAATGCTTACAGGATTCATCAATACAATAATGTTCTCTCTTTCCTTATGCCGCCCATAGACCACACAAGTAAACTGCACAAGTCTAGCACTGTGCAAAAAAAAACTGCGACTCGCACTATACAAGCCAACTGTGCAAGTTTTTTTTTAATGTTGAAAGCGAAACAGACAACATGTGTAAATATTGGGCGATAATATTAATCGCTATAGCGATAAAAAAAAAAACGAGAAAAAAGGAAAATAAGTGTGTGGAGTAAACAATGGTTTTTAAAAAGAGACAAGTTAGGGCAGCAGAAAATATTGAAAGAATTAGAATTCCTCGAGAAAATTTAGAATATTATAGAACCATAATGTTGGCTCATAAATATCCTCAAATCCAGCTCCAGACTTTTCGCTTCTTTGCACTTTATTGAATTCTTTTCTGTATGTTGTCTTATATGTATTAATTTTTTTAACCACCATATCTCTGTTTGCGTCGGGATTATGTTCTTTTAATTTTAAAACTAATTTTTCGTATGCTTCAGCTTTCATTATTCTGTTGCTATATTCTTTGCTTTTTATTCGCCATAATGAAGGTGATTCTTTATAAAGTTCAAGGAACTCGGTCCAAAACTGTTTGTCATCACTCATAATTAAAATAAATGCGTTGTTTCCTTTTTTGGTTTGATGTTAACTTCACAAAAACTGAAACAAAACTGAGCTAATTTCGCCATATACTACGCAAATTCACTGCGCAGTATTCAGACTTGTGTAAAAATATCAAAATCGTTTTGATATTGCTCAGTTCACTGCACAAGTAGCACAAACACCCCCATACACTACACAAACGCACTGTGCAGTGCTAGACTTGTGCAGTTTACTTGTGTGGTCTATGGCCGGCATTAGCACTGGACGATACTCAAGGAAATGGCGAATAATGCACAATGAACAATCTCAGAAAATAAGTATATATTTCCATCGTACATTTTAAAAACATAATCGCATCTATTATTCTGTTAGTTATAATAACCCAAGTAACTTCATCAGTAAGGTTAATATATTAATTTAATACCATGTTCCGACAAAAAATTTTGGGTGGTTAGATTACATTTAATCTATTACTAATCTGGACTGTCCTCACTGCTGCTGCAGATTTATAAATCAGCTGATTTTGAAAATTTTACATTGCTTAATATTTATTAAAAGAAAACATTGTAGTGTCATATTTTGTTCAAAAAGACGTTTTTTTATTATGTTAATATGGGCGTAATGGATGCATCTTTTGATTTAGGAATTGCTTTTAATTTTTGTGGTTTGCATTTTTTTCTTGTTTAAATATTTTTCTCTTTGTAATGTATAAATCAGTTGATAATCTAACAGATTTTCTTACTGGCAAGCAAGTAACACTAAATCAGAGTCGCACAGAGATATTTTTAGTAGATTAAATCTTCAAATCTCCTTGATGTCGAGATTAACAAGTGTAATTTTTTGCGGCGGTCAGAACATGGTATAAATCAAATGAGACAGAAATCCTAAAATTAAATCAATTTATTTTAATTTCCGAATTTATACGATTATTTAAAATTACATTTTATTAGAAACCAATTACCAATTCGCATGCATTTATAAAACGCACTCATTGTTTAACAAAATTAGAACACAATGTACTTTTATCAAAATGTCATTTAATGACAGCAGATCTAACCTTTTGCATCATAGTATTGGGATTCGGTTATCTTATCTCTATTATCGGCCTCCGCTGCAAATGTAAGAGCAAAATAACAATTGCATTACTTATGAAATTTTTTAATTTATTTAGTTATAGAACGATCTCTAATAATTATCGTTACAATATTATGTTTTTAAAGACCTATATTAAGATGAAGTATGCAAATCCGGCCAAATGAAAGACAAAACCGATATCTAAGTACTAAAGCAACACATTCGCCACACCCTCACTAAGTATCAAATAATATTTATTAAAGTATGAAAGGGTTATTTTCAAGCGCAGCTGAATATAATATATTCTATTCTCTCGTTTTGTAAGAATTACAGAAATGTGAAACAGTTCCAAACATCCATCAATCAGAAGGACGGAAACCATTATTTTTGGCATATGAGGCAAGGTCTGAACTAATCCCATCCATGTTTGATACACAACTTTTTAAGTGACTAGCCGATGTAAACATGTGATGGCAATTCGATTTCGCCCAAACTAAAGATGTCATTTAATTGGTATGCGACAAATTAGCACAGAATTTTTTGGATTGTTCTTACCCATTGCCAATTTTTAACCGATCCACATGTAAATCGACTAGACTAGCTCTACGTTGGGCGACAATGACGGACTTTACCTACCCGCAACCCGTACCTCCTTAGAGCGCCAATTACTGCCAGTAGCAAGTATTATCAAACGGACGCACGGACGATACCATAAATAGACTCGCCAACTTACGTAATGTATTGGCAGCATGTTGTATCTAAAAGATGTGATATTATTAATTTAATTTTAATTTTTGGGTATGCGTAATCGGGATTTGCCATTTAATCTTATTAAAGCCAGCAATTAGCATTGGTGCAAAAGGAACACAACACAAATCGAGTCTCCGATGAATGAATTATTTCGTTAACCGTTGCTTGCAAACACTTTAATCACCTGCCATAAAAAAATGACAGGATTAAACAATTTAAAATAACAAAAAAGTGCCGAACCCTAGAAGACACATTTCAGATGGAGAAAACGCATAGAATTTGTAATATCTGAAGTTGTACACATATGTATTTGCTTATTTTCATACAAACTAACCCCGCTCATTTATATGTATATATATGTATCAGAAATGCCAAAAATGTATGTGGGTCAAACCACGTCAAGTGGTCTATGAAAATTTCGCAAAATCACCGATTTTGAAAATGAGCAGTTCGTTAGATGAGGGAAAAGACACATACCTAGTGTCATATATATTTCGTAAAAATTCTTTTTTTTTTGTTAAGGTTATTGAAGGTTGAAATTTAGAGCATGATAAAATTGTAAAACTATTTTCTCATAAACTACTAGAGATAAGTCAATGAAATTTTTCGAAGTCAAAGAAAAATGTTCGTGCTATATTATAGTTTTTTTTTCACCGTCCATTTGTTTAAATAATAGAATTTTACATAATTTTTTGTTAAACTATTGAAATTTTTCAAACATATTACGCCAAAAACAACTTAAAAGTGTATGGCACAACCGGAAAATGTTTACCTTTAATAATCTGCCAAGAAAATTTATTCATTAATGCCATTCAAAAGATATTGAATTTTTTGTCCCCTCTTCCGCTCTAAAAACGTACGGCACATACATCGATGCTCAGTGCGCTACGTAAGCTTCCGACATCTGTGCCGCAAGAAAAATATGAAATGTTATAGCATTGACAGACGGCAGCGTTAATAATCCGGATGCATTAATCCGGATTAATTCAGGAGTAAATGAAGATAACTCCGTTGCTAACTCCCATTTAATCCTCAAAATTTTAGAGAGTTAGCTGTATTTTTGTTGACAACATTGTTAAAAATGGCCAATTTTAGTCTATACAAGCAACACTGACAGATGTTTTTTAAATTTTTAATAATAAAACAAAAAATTTTATGTTATGATGTTATGTTATGATGCAGTTTTAAAAATAGCGTGTTGATATGTTTTTGTAATAAAAAAAGGTTTTTTAAACATTGGTCGGCTAACAACCGCAATGTTTATCTTCTATCCATTTTCATTGAAAATATAACAAATATGACAATGAGGTGTTTATGAAAGTTTAAAACTCGCATAGCTGCCGTCTGTCACCTACAAATTTGGATCTGATTAAGTGCGCAGTTAATTCGGATTAATAGCCCTGACAGACGACAGCGCTAATATGCATTAGCGGGCTTAATTTACATTTACTTGCGTATTTGACCAATGTTGATGCAAGTTTGCAATGCACAAAAATTTCGTGCATTTAGCTGAATTTACCAAATTTGAGTAGGCAACACTGCTCAAAAATGGCCGATTTTTGCTATTTTTTGACAGAGGTCGCTTGAAATCTGCCGCCTTGTTTGTGTTTACAGCTTCAGAGGTAAACAGTTTTTATATTGCTAATTAAATTATGTGCAAGTATATTAACAAAAACATATTTTAATATTTTTAGATGGCAGAAAATAAAGAACGCACAGTTTGCTATTTAGTTTTCCAATATTCTTAACTTTTTCGCACACTTTTATTTCACTTCTTTTTTTAATAAATAAACAAATTTCACTATCAGCTGTCTAAATGCACAAGTCTGCCGTCTGTCATTATAAAATTGCAATGCGAATTAGCGTTGCTTAAGGCGCATTAATTTGCTCGTCTGTCAGGGCTATAACGCTACCGTCTGTCAAGGCTATTACAGGAAAACAATCAATAGCTCTATCAAATTACTTGTTAAAAAAAATATTGTCAATTATTATGTACTTATAGACGAATGCGAGAACATAAAGAATTATAATCAACACATAGTATAAAGAAAAGTCGATTTTTCTGTCTCTATGTCCGTTTGTACGCTTAAATCTATAAAACTAGGCAACGGATTATGATGCGGATTTTTTTAGTAGATATAGTGATTGAAGAGAAAGGTTTATATGTATAATAACATCCATAGGGGTTTTGAGTTTTCTAATGTGATGTCGTAAATAATTAAATTTTTTTCCGTTTACGTTGCTGAACCCTATGAGATTTATCAAAATAATGTACTCAGTGTTGTACCCATTGAAAAGATCTACAGAAAAGTCCGCAATGGTATAAGTCTATGATCCATTTTTTCTTCTCGAAAATGCTATATCTCATTAACTAATGGTTAAAATCCAATTAATAGAAATCATATACCTGGTAGTAGTATTATTATCTATGGGGCACCCACAGTAAAGCGTGGACGGGTCCTCTCGTAATGTATAATTTACATTTCTCGGGTCGAGTTTTTTACGTGGCGGGTCCCAAATTCAGCGCATAACCCTGTGAAGGGAACGTTTCGCCTTCACACTTTAGCTCGCCTTCAAACGGATGTTTTCTGGCTACCCAGACCTACCGGAAGTAGTGAGCTGCTTGAGCCATATGTAAAAAATCGATTCTGGGCACTCCCAAGTGAATTGCAATCAGAGACCTTTCATCACTTGCGTGAATTTCTACACATGACTCCATTCGCCAGAATTTAATCGAGCAGGTACAATCTTCTATAAGAGTGTACAGCTGCTGGCGTATGAAGATGATATGGATATCATTGGCCTCAATACCCGCGCCGTTAGTTCTGCTTTCTCCAAACTGGATAAAGAAGCGAAGCAGATGGATCTGGCAGTGAACGAGGGCAAGACGAAATATCTTCTGCAAAAATCGAAATCTGTTGTCGCAAAACCATCTTCTGTCCATTTATATAGACTTTGAGTACTCCGTATGAGGTTCTCCGTTCTAAACTTTTCAAGATCCGAGTTTTTTCAGATATATAAAAATACAAAAACATTTGAATTATTATTCTAATTCTGTACGTTCTTACATTCGTCTATATGTATGTACATAATAATTGACAATAATTTATATAACAAGAAATCTGATAGAGCTGTTGATTATTTTCCAGTAACATTCCTCCGGCACAGATGTCGGAAGTTTTATTAATAAAATTTTTTTGACAGATTATTAAAGGTAAATATTTTCCCCATTGTGCCACACACTTTTCAGTTTTTCTTTTAGCGTGATATGTCTGAAAAATTTCAATTGATTAACAAAAAATTATGTAAAATACCATTATTTAAACAAATGGGTCGTGAAAAAATAACTATATTATATGCGAACATGTTTCTTTGACTTCGCAAAATTTCATTGATTTATCTCTAGTAGTCTATGAGAAAATAGTTTTACAATTTTATCAAGCTCTAAATTTGAACCTTCAATAACTTTAGTAAAAAAAAGAATTTTGACGAAATATTTATGACACGAGGTATGTGGCTCGTCCCTCAATTAATAAACTGCTAATTATCAAAATCGGTGATTTTGCGAAATTTTCATTGACCACTTGACCCATGTATAAGAAAACAAAAAATGAAAATTGCCACAATGAAGCAATTACATATATTGTATTTGAACAACAAAAAATGCTTACCATTTACTTCCAATGACACAGCTAAATTGATTTTCGGCTCTGTATTTACTTGACATTCATAAATTCCACTATCTCTTTTTTGTGCGTAATCGATTTTCAAGTCCCAATCATCAGCGCCTGGCGGATGTAAGACGGAAAAACGTTGATCGCCAGTGTATGTATAAATGTTGGTAGTTAGAATATGAAGATCTCGCTTACGCATCCATGAAACCTTAAAAATTAATAATTACGCAAACAATTAGTAAACATAACCGATAGACATTTCCAAACTAAAAGCTTTATTGCGAGAATGCAGTAGAGTGAACCACAACCGACAGGATTTATTGATTACGTATTCACAATAATTGAATAAATCTGCGACTACTTACAATATTTGTGTTTATTTGATTAAATGTTAGGTCATTCACATACCGTACGGTTGCCTTTGTTCCTAACACGGCATTTTAATATGGCGGGTTCGTCAGAGACTGTCGATACGTTTCGTGGGCTAATGTCATCAAAATATGGACGCTCCATAGTTATGAAATCTGGAAAAAATTTATTGAAAATATTATTTACATTGGGGCAATTTAAGATAAGGTAGTTCTCATATTCGACGGGTTGGTTCTAGCAACTCGTGAGATCTCTATTCTAATATAAAAGGTTCTTAATTAATTAGTTAGGTGATGTAAAGAAAGAAAAACTGAGACGTGCATATTAGGGCCACAGAGCCTTTTGGAAGCTTATTCAAAGCGCAATATCATGTTGTTCAATAAGTTTTGTCGTTTGATAAGAAAAACACAATTTTAAAATTCTGAATACACTATTATTCAGTATAATCTCGCAGAACATTAATACACTTGCTCCAATGATCGTCCAATCAGTGGATCTCATCCCAGAAGTGAGAATCCGGAAGGTCTACAAAATACGCTTCAACAGCCGTTATGACCTCTTCATTTTATGAAAAGCGCTTGCCACGCATACATTTTTTGCGTTCTGGAAACAAATGGAAGTCGCTAGGGGCCAAATCTGGTAAATACGGCGGATGCTCCAACAATTCGATCTTTTATTTATAGATTTTAGCCATTTTAAAAATGCTCTTTTGACACGGTGCATCGTCCTAATGAAAAAGGATTTTTTCTACTGCAAACCGGGTCTTTTTTCACGAATTTTATTCCTCCAACTGGTCCAAAAGATTGTAATAATATTCGGAATTAATTGTTTTACCAGTTTGCAAGTAATCCACAAACAAAATTCCTCTCGCATCCCAAAAACTGATGACATAACCTTCTTGGCCGATTGCCGGACACGAACTCGTTTCGAAGCCGAACAACCAGGTTCGCACCACTCTTTAGCCTTTTGTTTTAATTCAGGATCATGGGGATAGACCCGTTTTTTTAAAACGCTCCAAATATTGCTGAGAAAGTCGCATTCGAATGTGTTTTTGTTCCATTGTTAGCGAATGCGGCACCCATTGTGCACACAGCTTTCTAAAACCAAAAATTTCACTTAAAATATGGCTCAAACTGCCGAATGAAATGTGTAGAGCCTCTACTAAAACTCTATCAGTCAATCGACGATCTTACAAAACTATATCATGTATTTTGGCCATGATCTCTGTTCTTGATGCGCCTTTTGGACGTCCATCACGTGGATCGTCTTCAAGGCTTGCACGACCACGTTCAAATTCAGCAACCCACTTTCCACTGTTCTAATTGTAGGTGAACAATCATTATACACTCTTTACATTCGTTCGTGACTTGGTTTTGGTGCTACACCTTCCAAAAATAAGAATTTTATCACATCACGATATTCAATTTTTGCCATTGTGAAAAAGTACTGTGACACGATGACACCAAATGACTTGTAAACAAAGAATGAATTGACAGATTGAAAACAAAAAAAATGAGCTAGTAGCAACGCCCTTCTTATCGAACGACACAACTTATTGAACAACCTAGTACACATTCACCAAAACAGATCCATAAAGACTCTTGTATATAGTACATTCCTGAACGTTTCTGGAGCATTCCATGTTTCCGTTTCTACAGAATGTATTCTAAATAGTATTGTGCCAATATGTGTTGGTCGTAATATACAACGTTGGGTCAGAAGCTTCTAAATCTCTAGTAGAATAATATAGAATGAGACCATGCTAGAATAACTGAGGAACCCTATGATTGCACTCTACAGGTAGTGGCATTAGCGAACAAAATTGCTGAAATATAGAAGTATGAAAATATAATTTATTTTACGTGTAGGAGTATACTAGTTCAGTTATGACACAACTTCCTGTGCGATGTGACGTCATACGCAAGTATGTATGTATTAATAATGGTTTCTCTTGTTATTAGATTCAACTTATGAACATACATATTACTTTTCTATCCTTATGTATAAACCACTTTATTTTAATAATTTATATATATGTAAACTTTAAGTTGTTTAAAAATAAAGTAAAATGCTCACCGTTCAAACTGCTCTGGGACGTAGATTGAATATGATTTAAATAAATGTGCAAAATCAGATACAAAAACGGTTGTAAACGAATATTATTTATTATTGCGCTTATCATGCTGTCGTTTTCACCGTTTATTGATGATTTTTCGACACCAAATCCACATTTAGTCGAGTATGTCCTTTAGAAACTGCAAGAATCAAAAACTCATATATTGCTTATTGATATTAACATATTTCAAATAAGAAAAACGTTAACTTCGGTTACACCGAAACTACATATGTACATATGTATGTATAATATCCTTCACAAATTCAGAAGACTCCTCACAGGAATTTGGTTATGATCAGTCAGTTTTTATTGCAAATATATGCTATAGTGTTCCGATATCAACGGTTCCGACAAATGAGCAGCTTCATGAGAAGAAAAAGAAACGATCAAAATTTCGCATCCATATCTCAAAAAGTGACAGACTAATTCGCGCACATACATACATACTGACAGAAGGACATGCCTAAATCGACTCAGATTTATATATTTTTAGCCCTTATGTACATATGTATGTATATATTTTACAAGGTCTCCGATGTTTACTTCTGGTATTACAATAATCGTGATAAACTTAATATACCCTGTTCAGGAAACAAAATACATATATCCCTAAAGATTTATAATATTGACTTATTTATTGGGATAAAAAATCATAAAAGTTATAACATGAATAAAATACTCTGTACTTTTATAGTAATATTTATATGTACATACATAGGTGCATCTGAATGAAACTTCCCTTACAATTCAGCGCCACCATTTATAAAAGTGGGAAAACGACACCTTTCTGAGGAGAGCATCTACTTGCGTAGCTTACGTGTGTCGTTGGGTTATATGATGCTACTTGCAATCATGCACATAATGACGTCAATGCTACCATTGGACAGAAAATCAATAATCGTGCTATATTCTATGTCTTTTTGTGGTGTAGTGTCTTTGGTATGTAAGATAATTGGATGCTGGCCATTTATATTTTTTCAAGCCTAATAGTACTTAATGCATAAAAACTTCGTGCATTTAGCTGGAGTCGAATCGTTACGTCCGTGAAATCGTCACGTAAATAGCTGTATTTCGAATTATAACATAATATTTGGCGGTTCGCTACCCCGATGCCTATTTCTTGTGTGTGATCAGAATTATTTATAATTTTATGCAGATGTTATGTAATGCCGCACAATCGTTACCAAATCTTGCCACTTTTGTGGCATGATACCTTGCTCTCTTGCAATATCCCAAATTTTTTCTTTTTTTATACCTCTCTTAGGTATCTCCGCACTATTATTTCATCTTCATCACTTTCATTAGAGCTCCAAAAAAAAACAAAGTCGAATCCATTTTGCCATTTAATTAGCTTTTCTTCGTTTATTGAAAATTGTTAACAGTTTTGTCAGTTCCGCATCTATTGTGACCCAAAAATACGATCAAAAAGCAATGAGGATTTTAAAACTATTGTGAATTAAAAATAAGTTACGATCCGTTTGCTCTCGTATGTCATAACGCCAATCACCGTATACGATTGATGTATCACGGAATTTTCTTTCGTATGTCTTAGCCCTAACAGACGACAGCGCTAATTTGGATTAGCGGGCTTAATTTGAATTAACTTGCGCATTTGACCCATGTTAATGCAATTAGAAATGCACAAAAATTTCGTGCATTTAGCTGAATTTACTGAATTGGAGTAGGCAACACAGGTTAAAAATGGTCGATTTTTGCTACTGTTTGACAGATGTTGCTTGAAGTCCGCCGCCTTCTTTGCGTTTACAGCATTAGAGGTTAGCAGTTTAAATTATGTCCAAGTATATCAACAAAAACAAATTTTAATATTTTAGCAAATAAAGAACGCACAGTTCCCTATCCATTTTTCCGATATTCTTAACTTTTTCGCACACTTTTTTCGAGTTAAAATCAAGTATTGCTTTTAATTGCACTTTATTATCTTTTAACGTATTTAATAATAAATGAATTTTTTTCAAAAAATTAATATTGATTTTCCAAAAATACCAAAATTGCAATTAATAATTTTTTTCTTATCCATTTTTATTTAACTTTTTTTTATAAATAAACAAATTTGACGCACTTAGCTTTTTTTCGCTTAAAAATAAATTGGGTTGGTAATGCGGACAAAAACAATCAGCTGATATACAACTTAGTTTAAAGTTTCAAATTTGTAAATGGAATATTAATATGCTATACAAACATATTTATTTTAGTTATTTGAGGTCTAGAATCCAAAAAAAATTAGAACAAGTGTTCATATTTGTCTTAATTTTAACTTAATACTCATCCAAACAATCTGCAATTTTGGTTTGTTTACATTTTCAAAAATGAGGTTTCTCGCTTTGCCAACTCCTTTTTTTTTGGGAAAAACATTGCTATTGTGAATAATAAAAAAGCGATGAACTGGCAATGCCTCTAGTTCAATATTCAAGCTATGATAACTTCTGACAAGCCAATATATGTAATTAAGTTGGCTAAGTCTTCCATACAAAATAAGCTAATAGCTTAATTTGCTGGTCAAATAAAACACGACTATTATGAGAATAATTCCATCCGTGTCCGCCTCTGTGAATCGCGTATGATATGATTGATACCTGTAATATGCAAGTAGTTGACTTTGTAGCTCCTCTACGGTTTGCTAGGAATAATATGATACAGTTAATTTTTTGATGTTTTGCATTTCAGGTGACGGTATACTGCTTTTGCTCCAAAATGCTCCTGTTGGTATGTTTTAGTATAGCAACCATTCAACATCCAAGTTGTTTTGGTATATTTTCTATTTTCTTGTGCCACACACATATACACATAATTTATTCACACCTTGAAAAATATTTTTCAAATACAGTGCATTGTTACACTAAGATCGTTCGTATGCTTCCTAGGCACACTTAGTCAATTCGTATACCAAACAAGACTGGGAACCAGGGAAGTCCGTTTCATGAGTTTCTCTGGGGATTCTCCTCTAAAGGGTGTCCAAGCATCACCCGTTGTCTTTCAATAGGATATATAATACTTTAGAATTATACCGCTCTGTACGCAACTGCATCCCGATACTGCGAAACAATTCTGATACAAAGAGTGCTCTACGAAAAGTAACGTCTCATGAAAAACTATCGTTGATTATATCACACTTTTTCGCCTTCCGTTATGCTTTAAGTTTTCTGTAATCCGACGTGTAAACGACAAATTCTTACAGACGATTTTTATCTCTCTGTACCGCACTACGCAAAAAAGACTGAGATAGTTGACGCTTGGGAAGAGAACAATCGCCGTGTTATTGCTGACATACAGCGCTAATTGCTGCAAAAAGTGATCAAACAATAGGCCTCTCGGCTGAAATTTATTCAAGTCATCTGCGGCGATCATTTGCCAAAAATCTTTCAAAACGTAAATCCTTATTTTTATAATAAAGCTAAAGACTTGGCCATCATATATTTTAAACTACTTATATGCGCGTCTAAAAAACCAAGGCCTACCAACAAAGAATTATATTTATTTTATTTATTTATAATAATTCATATAACAAAAAAGAGTTTTATTATATAAATACATAAACGCAGCACTGGCTACGAGGCCTTCAGCCGCCTTGTAATTATAACTAGGTGAAAAATTCTATTTGCTAAGGATTAGTAAAGATGTAAGTTGCTTAAATATGTTTTTACAAATCGTTGGTTTTTAAGAATCTATATACAATCATAACGTTTTTTTCTGAAGGTTCACTTAGTAGTTTTATGAGATCAATGTTGCCAGAGTTGTGGGCTGTTGAGTGAAGCATCGGACAGAGTGTGAGTAAGTGTTTGATAGAAGCGGTGTCATCGCAAAGGGGGCAAATTGAGGGCTTTTACCCGTAGTAGGTGGGCGTGTGTTATGATAGTGTGTCCAATCCTTAATCGAGTATATGTCTTCATTGCGCTAGTTGGAACTGTTGACGAGTAGATTATACGATTACTGGCTGGGTTTATGACCGCGTAGTGATGTGTAAATGTTTTCCATTCACTTGCGTTTTTTGATGCCTTTTGTGCTTAATAAGGTTAGAAATGTCTTGCTTGGTTGAGACGTAGTATGTTAAGGCAGGAGTTCTGGTTGCCTGTAATACCAGCATGGCCAGGGATCCACATTACTTGGATTTTCTGAGGGGCACCAATGACCGCGTCCCTGATAACTTCTATTATGGGATTGCGATTGGAAGGAGACGTTATTGCAGACATACACGATTTGCTGTCGGTACAGATGAGGAACTTTCCTTTCGTCTTTTTTGCGTGGTTAACTGCATGAAGAATAGCAGCTCCTTCAGCGGTAAATACAGAGCTCGTTGAGGGGAGAAGCCAATTGCAAATAATTTCTCCTGTGGCAGTGACAACTGCTAACGAAGTGGAATCGATGGACTTGAAGCCATCCGTAAACAATAACTTCCAACCATTATTTGTGTAATTAGATTCCAGTTCAGCAAAGGTTTGTTGAAAGACTTCGTTTGGTGTGTTTTGCTTCGACAAAAACATAAGCTTATTCTGTAGGATTTTATCATTGATCAGACAGGGAGGATGTCGAGAGGTGAATTTGCATGTTGCGTTTCGTAAAATATTATTTTCTGCAGCGAAACTTAAGCATCTCGAAATAGCCGATTGTATTCTTGGAATTTTTTTTTTTCGTGGCATGCGTGATAGTTGTATTTAGTAATGGGTTGGTGTTCTCCGCCGTTTTCGCAAGAATTGGAGCGAAGAATCTATAATTTTATTTTGAATAGTTGGTAAACCAGATTCAGCCATTATCGTTTTTATTGGCGAGGTTGGAAAGGCCCGGAAACTTCGCCGTATTGCGCAATGGTATGGTGCATTTAATAGGCTGATACTCCTTTTGGAGCAATTGCCATAGATGGGGAGCCCATAATCTATTTTTGAAGTTAGCAGAGCTCTGACAACATTGATAGTGTGTTCGGATGAATAAATGAATGCTTAGACGAGAGATATTTAACAATATTTAATCGTGTCATTAACGAGTTTCTGACATATTTACAGTGAGCATTATAGTCTTAATTAAAGTCAAAAATTAATCCTAGTATTTCAGCTGTGTTTTACATTCGATGTTAGTTTGGTTGTGGGTAAGTGAAATACCGTTGCAATTTTGCTTCCTACATACATGAAGGATATGTGTTTTGTCTAAGGAAAGTGAAGCACCAGACTCCAGTGACCAAGTCTCAATTCTGGCGAGTATATTAGTAAATAAGGATTGAGCTAAATTAACGTCAGAGACTTTTGTGTAGATTAGAACATCGTCAGCATAGATCTGGTGCTCAACTCCTATGTAATTTTTATCATCCTACTAATATCATCGAAAGCAATGATAAAAAGGAAGGCTGAAAGAGGTGAGCCTTGCGGCGTACCATTAGAAAGCGGGAGTGTTGAAGAAAGAAAACCATTTACGTTGACTTTGAGTTTTCTGTTTGTGAGAAAGTTAGTAATAAAACGTATCATATTCTGGCCTATTTTCCATTTTCTAAGTTGTCGAATAATACTATGGGCTCCAATTTTGTCGAAGGCTCTGTGAAAGTCCAGAGATAGTACGGACACGTGGTTTTGCTGGACAAAGCGTTAGTAATGAAGTAGTCTAGTTGGATTAAAGCATCTAACGTGGCTTGACCTTTTGTGAGGCGACTTGATTCGGTGATATGAACTTGTTTCGCTGAGCATACCACATCAAGCGGTTAGCCACGATCTTTTCCAAAATTTTGCCCATACATGGAAGGAGGGAAATCGGCCTATAGTTAGCAAGTTCATCGGAGGATTTGTGTGGTTTAAGTATTGGTATAACACAGGACGTTTACCAAAATTGGGGGTAGACAACAGCATTGAAAATTTTGTTATAAAGCTTTACCAATCGGAGCTTGAGACTTTTCGGCATATGTCTGATAATTGGATAAGAAATTTTATCTTGCCCCGGGGACTTACCCTTAACGGTGGATGCAACGAACTCGAATTCAGACAGTGAAATGCTGGTTTCTATTTGTTTAGCAGAAAAAGAAAGAGGGGAGACAGAGTAGGAAGTGTCGGACAGTGTGGTGGTTTTAGAGGTTTGAAACTGTGTGCTGAATGAAATATCTGGGCTTGTTTCAGAATAGTGGTTTGCAAATAACTCGGAAATATCGGATGGATTGGTTACCAAACCTGTTGGCCCCTTTACGCACTGAATAGTTAAATTTCTAGGCACTCCAGAAAGTTTTTTTAAAGCGTTCCATATTAACTTAGGACTAGACGAAGGATTTATTTTGCTTGTGAAATCCTGAAAACATATTAAGTTAGAGGAAAGTAAAGCGTCTTCCATGCATTTGCCCCTCTTGTTGGCTATTGGAGAGCCCCATAGTGGACTCCATGCATTAAAATCACCAGCGAAAATTAAAGGAGTAGAAGCTTGGTTGATTAATTGCAGGATGTCTGTACTGGTAAATTGTTCGTCTGGTGCAATATAAGTGCAGATAATGGTGATTTTTTTAACTAAGATAATTTCGATCGACAGGAGGATGGTGTAGAAGTTCACGCAAGTGAGGAAAGTTCTCTGATCGCCATTCACTTGGGAGTGGCCAGAAACGATTCTTTTACACATGGCTCAAGCAGCTCACTACTTCCGGTCTTTGACCAAGTATCCTCTGGGTAGCCTAAGAACATCCGTTCGAAGGCGAGCTAAAGTGAGAAGGCGAAACATTCCCTACAAGGGTTGTGCGCTGGGCTTGGGACCCGCCACGTAAAAAAACAATACCAATGAAAACGTTAAAACAGCCTCGGATGAGAGACCCCCCTTTTGTTGACGACCATGGCAAACGGAGTAAGGACTACGATTTAAGGGCATGCACCTGGAATGTCCGGACCCTTAATTGGGAAGGTGCCGCTGCCCAGCTGGTTGATGTCCTCGCAAAAATAAAGGCTGACATCACCGCCGTCCAAGAAATGCGATGGACGGGACAAGGACAGAGACGAGTAGGTCCTTGTGACATTTACTACAGTGGCCATATAAAGGAGCGCAAGTTTGGTGTTGGATTCGTGGTGGGAGAGAGACTCCGTCGCCGAGTACTATCATTCACTCCGGTGAATGAACGTCTAGCCACAATCCGCATCAAAGCGAGGTTCTTCAACATATCGCTGATTTGCGCCCACGCCCCGACGGAAGAGAAGGACGATGTGACCAAAGATGCCTTCTATGAGCGCTTGGAGCGCGCTTATGAGAGCTGCCCCCGCCACGATGTCAAAATCGTGCTTGGCGACTTTAACGCCAGGGTGGGCAAAGAAGGTATATTTGGCACTACGGTCGGTAAATTCAGCCTCCACGACGAAACATCCCCAAATGAGTTGAGGCTGATTGACTTCGCCGGGGCCCGAAATATGGTTATCTGTAGTACTAAATTCCAGCACAAGAAGATTCATCAAGCTACCTGGCTGTCTCCGGGTCGAAAAACTACCAACCAGATCGATCATGTTGTGATAGATGGAAGACACGTCTCCAGTGTTTTAGATGTGCGTGCGCTCCGAGGTCCTAACATCGACTCGGACCACTATCTTGTTGCAGCTAAGATTCGCACCCGCCTCTGTGCAGCAAAAACGCGCGCCACCAAACACAAGGAAGGTTCGACGTCGAGAAGCTGCAATCACAACAGACAGCCGAACGATTTTCTACTCGGCTTGCACTCCTGCTCTCTGAGAGCACTCGTCAACAACTCGGTATAAAGGGAACTGTGGGACGGCATTTCAAACTCCTTACGTACAGCTGCAACCGAAACCATTGGTTTTCGGAAAGTGCAAAAAGAACAGCTGGTACGACGAGGAGTGCCGTGTCGCAGCGGAGAGAAAACAGGCTGCCTACCTCGCAACGTTACGATCGACCACTACACGTGCGGGATGGGATAGATACCGAGAGTTGAAGAGGAAGCGAGACGCATTTGCAGACAGAAAGAAGAAAGAGGCCGAAATGCGTGAGTACGAAGAGCTTGATAAGCTGGCCGACAGGGGGAAATGCTCGAAAATTCTACGAAAAAATGCGGCGGCTTACAGGAGGTTTCAAGACCGGAGCATACTCTTGTAGAACCCCCAAAGGTTATCTAGTCGCCGATGCCCAGAGCATACTTAAATTATGGAGGAACACTTCTCCAGCCTGCTGAATGGCAGTGAACGCACAACACCAGGAGAAGGAGAACCCGATTCCCCAATCGATGACGATGGAGCAGACGTTCCATTACCCGACCATGAAGAAGTTCGAATAGCAATTGCCCGCCTCAAGAACAACAAAGCGGCAGGGGCCGACGGACTACCGGCCGAGCTATTCAAACACGGCGGCGAAGAACTAATAGGGAGCATGCATCAGCTTCTTTGTAAAATATGGTCGGACGAGCATGCCCAACGATTGGAATTTAAGTGTGCTATGCCCAATCCATAAAAAAGGAGACCCCACAATCTGCGCCAACTACCGTGGGATTAGCCTCCTCAACATCGCATATAAGGTTCTATCGAGCGTATTGTGTGAAAGATTAAAGCCCACCGTCAACAAACTGATTGGACCTTATCGGTGTGGCTTCAGACCTGGAAAATCAACAACCGACCAGATATTCACCATGCGCCAAATCTTGGAAAAGACCCGTGAAAGGAGAATCGACACACACCACCTCTTCGTCGATTTCAAAGCTGCTTTCGACAGCACGAAAAGGAGCTGCCTTTATGCCGCGATGTCTGAATTTGGTATCCCCGCAAAACTAATACGGCTGTGTAAACTGACGTTGAACAACACGAAAGCTCCGTCAGGATCGGGAAGGACCTCTCCGAGCCGTTCGATACCAAACGAGGTTTCAGACAAGGCGACTCCCTATCGTGCGACTTCTTCAACCTGCTCCTGGAGAAAATAGTTCGAGCTGCAGAACTAAACAGAGAAGGTACCATCTTCTATAAGAGTGTACAGCTGTTGGCGTATGCCGACGATATTGATATCATCGGCCTCAACACCCGCGCCGTTAGTTCTGCTTTCTCTAGGCTGGACAAGGAAGCACAGAAAATGGGTCTGGTAGTGAACGAGGGCAAAACGAAATATCTCCTGTCATCAAACAAACAGTCGTCGCACTCGCGACTTGGCTCTCACGTCACTGTTGACAGTCATAACTTTGAAGTTGTCGATAATTTCGTCTATCTTGGAACCGGCATTAACACCACCGATAATGTCAGCCTAGAAATCCAACGCAGGATTGCTCTTGCCAACAGGTGCTACTTCGGACTGAGTAGGCAATTGAAAAGTAAAGTCCTCTCTCGACGAACAAAAGCAAAACTCTATAAGTCGCTCATAATTCCCGTCCTGCTATATGGTGCAGAGGCTTGGGCGATGACAGCAACCGATGAGTCGACGTTACGAGTTTTCGAGAGAAAAATTCTGCGAAAGATTTATGGTCCTTTGCGCATTGGCCACGGCGAATATCGCATCCGATGGAAAGATGAGCTGTACGAGATATATGACGACATTGACATAGTTCAGCGAATTAAAAGACAGCGGCTACGCTGGCTAGGTCATTTTGTCCGGATGGATGAAAACACTCCAGCTCTGAAAGTATTCGAAGCAGTACCCGCCGGGGGAAGCAGAGGAAGAGGAAGACCTCCACTCCGTTGGAAGGACCAAGTGGAGAAGGACCTGGCTTCGCTTGGAATATCCAATTGGCGCCACGCAGCGAAAAGAAGAAACGACTGGCGCACTGTTGTTAACTCGGCTATAATCGCGTAAGCGGTGTCTACGCCAATTAAGAAGAAGAAGAATGGTGATTTTTTTAACTAAGATAATTTCGATCGACATAGCCAGCAAGTTGGATTGAATGGCATTAATTTTGTGTGGAATATCTCTTCTTATGAGAATCGCAATACCTCTTTTACCTGTTCTAATATGTGGAAGATTGTGAAACATGCCAATGTACTGCTTAGGAGTAAAAGCCGACAAGTTGAAAGAGATGTGAGTTTCATTTAAGAGTATAATAGCTGGGGCATGGTCTTGTATTAATAATTGAAGCTCATTGTAATTATTAGTGTAGGCGTTTAAATTCCATTGCAAAATTGGAATCATAAGATGTATGTAGGAAAAAAAGAAAAGGGAAACAGAAGAAAGCTAGAATATCAACTCGTATGAGCAGTCAGTTGAAGCTGAGTGTCACCAATTGAGTACTAGTTCAAAAGAGAGTAAAAGCTAAGCGTATTTATTCACAGTGTTGAAAATGCTTGTTGTTGGAAAGAGATTTTCGTGATTAGGTGGATTAGATTGCACATTAGTGTTGGTAGTAGTGTTGTTGAAGTCAGTATATTTCCCTGCAAACCACGGCTACCCGCTTGAGATATTCCAATACAACTACACATTTTTTCTCTATACACTAACACCAACGCACATTTTCGGGTTATTTTTTGTTTACCTAAATGCGATGAAAAAAAGTTTCTTTCAGCTCTTGAGTTATTTGAATGAGTGCAAAGGAGAAAACATTATAGTGACAACAGAAAATCCCAAAAAGGGTAATAAAAAAACGATTGAAAGACGCATGTCATTCGTGATCGTACTATCGTAAAGGAGGCTCGTACAACAAGAAGGTAAGTGAATGATTTTTTTAAATAATTTGCAAATAATTACTTCATTTGTTTTTATAGCATTGGAATTAGCAGCTGCAGCAATATCATCAGAAGCAGCAAATTTAAATTCTTAAGTAAGTATGTGAGAAAAAGTGTGTGTTGTTTGAAATTGGATTGCGCAGTTCAACATAATACGCAAAAATAATTACATATGTACATAAGTATGTATTTTATGCGTTTAAGGCGGCCTGCACAATCCAATATAATATGTGAAAACAAATGTTTGCCTTATATTTTAAATAATCAGATAATATTATTCTTTTATTTCAGATATTATTATGATTTTTATTTAATTATTCTTTCTTTTCAGATTTTATCACTTTTTTTATTTAATTAATATTGGCTTTATTGGAATAACTGTTGAATGATATTAGTATAACACCAGTAGGCTTTATAATACCTTCAACTTTGCGAGTGAACTTATAAACCGCGGAAACTTCGTAAGAACTCAGTCTTTCTATTATTTCGCTTTCAGGCACATCGTTTAAAAACGGTGCATAAATGGTGCCTTTGTTACAATTAAGATGTTGATGATAGCTAGCGCTAACAGCACCAATGTTGAAAAGACATTTCGTTTTTATAAACTTGTCTGCTACTTGCTTATTTTTCACTAGCAGTAATAGGCTGCCGTCGCATAATTCACTAATTTTGATTATATCTTTGCTCACGGTAAGTAAGGCATTGTAAACACGAAAACAAGGAACTTTCCAAAGGGGTGTAGTATTCTCATCGGATTTAATCACAATATACTTTGGGTCATCACTTTTTATTGGCGGTAAGTCAGGAAAAGCATCTTGCAGTTTTTGATACGATTTTTTACGTTTTGGTTGGGGACCTTGGGCCAGCGCAGCAAACCTGTTGTCCCCGAAGTGGAAGCCCACCGGGAGCATAGTGGAAAAATTGTAATACACTTATATAAGTATTGCAAAAACAATGGTTTCGTGTAGCTAACGTTTAACTGTTCTACAACATCTCCAAAAACAATTTTTTTTAAGCTTCCACTGACTTTGAATTCAATGTGATTCAGGCAGTTCAAAATACTTTTTCGTGCGGTTGGTTCTATTTCGTTTGGTTTTATCAGCGTAATATGAAGTTCTAAATTCATGGCTTTGAACTATAACAAAAATGAAAATTAAAATCGAGGTATTCGTTCATATAGTAAGTTCAACTTCAGTGTAGTTGTTTAGTCGAAGAGACCGAAACCCATGTCGTCGTCTTCCTCCTCCTTACGTGAAATTTATACAATGAAGCAGGCCCTCTACTAATGGTTTGTGGAAATTGTTTTCCAAAAAACTATACGTTCTACCTGAAGAAGCATCTGCACCAGGTAGAAAGAATACTAAAGAAAGCAATTTTTCGACAACAGTTTCCACAACAGCCGCTTCACCGTTAGCGGAATTGACCCGGATTTTATTCAGCCAAAGGTTGTTATTTCGATCATCGAACCCCCTTTGGATTGGCAAGTAATGAGTTAAGACTATCATCGCTTTTAGAACAACATTTCCACCTCGGTTGGATGCAATACATGCAATGGTTAGAGCCTTTTTAAGACCTGTTAATGCCTTAAGATGCATAGAGAGTGGCGAACACGTTACGTGGCCCCATGCTGCCAATGCACACAATAGCCTCTACAGCTTGCAAAATACGCCTAGTGGCCAACAAAGGACCTCTACTCTCAGTATGAACAATCCCCCAACCTACGACATGCTCCGATTTCCGTGCGAGTGCCACAGGGCAACTCGTGCCTCCTTCCACCGTCTGTCGTAATACGTCAAAGCATAATATCAGTTGGACAGAATTCTTGTCCTGATTGATGTCATTTCCCGACGTGTTCCAGTGATTGAAGTGTTATTTGTTGCCCCTCGTCGCAGTATCGTCCTATCGATGGCGATATCGACCATTTCCTAGAATTTCAGGACGTAGCTATCCGTTAAGGCAATTTTAAGTTCAAAATATTTAACTTATACAGCCACCCAGTTACTTGTTTTCCAACAGGATAATACCCGAACATAGATGCGCTGTTTATGGTGAGAACCGATTGGTACTTTCCGACTTTAACGCGCACCATGATCTTTGGCATTCTTGCCTGTCATACGATGGTATGAGGATGGACGGAACAGATAGACGGTTCGACATTCTACATTATTTATGACGAAGGCTCCATCAGAATACGAGCAATTTTAACAGCTCGCCTGAGGTCACTGCGTCGGCTTCGCATACTTCACTCAGAGCACCTTCACCATTCTTATGACGAACGTCAATTACGACAGGTGGTCCGTGCTGCTACTGCTCGCTGCATTTCCGCTGTTAGAACTTAAGGGAAAATTTCCCAGAATGCAGCTTCTTACGCCAGGTCTATTTCTGAAATCCATTAGCGGATGAAATGGGTGGAACACCTGAAGTCATGTAATCTCTTCATCGGAGTGAGCAAGCTTTGTACTACTTTAAAATCGCTGTCTGATCTTAAGAGTCCTGACGATAACCGTATTGATATACCACTCGACGGCCGTCTGTCCTCGGACCCGAAGAAGTGCGCGAGCTACTTTACCCAACTATTTATATTGCTGGACAATGTAAAACAATATGTTGCTCGAGGGTTGCGCAAAATGCCAAAAGACTGTGCATCACTTGCTTTCACCGACGAGAAGGTTTAGAGTGCCAACAACGAAACGAAAGCATGTAAACACATCGGTCCTGACGGTATAAATATGCTGATTATCTCACCACGGTTCACAATTTGTCACTGACCACCCTTCGCATACCTGATGTGTGGAAAATCGGAACAGTGGTTCCCGATAACTCTCCTTTCCCCATTTGTGAAAATATTTGATAACTGGCTACTAACGACTTGCACACACCCTCTGAGCTTAGTCGAACACCAACACAGCTTCCGTAAAGTGCACGGATAGCTTGTGGCCTCAACCAGAAACCCCCCTGTGAGAGGACTGTCCTCTTAGCGTTGGACTTGTCTAAAGTTTTTGATACAGTCAACCATACACCACTTGATAATATCGAACAAACTACGCTCTTGGCCGAACTGAATCGGTGAACAATGAACTATGTGAGCAGTCGAAAATCATCGGTATCATTTTGAGGTGAACAATCTAAATTAATTACTACATTTCGAAGCTCCCAAAACCACCAGAAGGAGTTTCTATTACCTTATGCACAGTTGATTGTACAATAACGACGTCGGGCAATAGATTTGATGGCATGCGCTTATCGCCTATCTCTTAAAACTTTCTTCACTGCAAGGATTCTAAAACTCTAACCTATCAAATCCATAACCACTTTATTTACAAACTGGACGAAGGGGTACAGACCGGACCTACACAATTCCGTTGATGATCCAAATTTCGACGACACATGTCAAAATACTGCACTCCGAACGATTAAAGATTCCTCTTGATGTCTCTGGTTGATCATTTAAACAGCGATGCTCGCATTCTTCCTGTCGAGGAACATAATGAACTCCTCTCAAAATAGTTTCTGATCGGGTGTTTTCGTAGACACCATACCTGTAGTCGCTTGCTTGAAACATATGGTGAACATTTTTCCAATACGTTGTTGAACTATACCGAGCAAATTTCGGACGCAACCAATTTCTGACAAGCACTGAACGCCATTCATAATGGAGCTATTAACACATTCATTAAATCCTTCCTAGTGAATGGCGTAAGTGGAGTCCCAACACCACCCATTGCAGAAAAAGACCTCCAATTTGCGCCTTAAACGTGACTCTATCTAAACTCCTTAACGAGAATAGACGGTGACATACAAAACCTTTGTCCTGCATGCAATGAGTCCCCGCATGACACTAATCGCTTCTTTGTATGCCCAATGAAACCAACTCTCTTAACTCCCTTCCCCTCTTAACCCGCAGAAGCAGCTCTTTTCCTGGGCCTATTGTTAAGTGATTTCGATGACAGTCAACTTATTACTTTCCTCCAAACAGGGCCTAGATAGTCGTTACAACGACAGCAACAACAGCACCAAAAAAGTTAACTTTTTTAGCATGACAACAATCACAACACTAAAAACCTTGATAATTGTTAAAAAACCGACGCGAATTAAATATTTTTTATAAATATAGTTTACAAATTTTGTTATCGTTTAATTAAGTTATGTATATATATTATATATTAAATCGAATGCATTTGGTAATTTTTGAAAAGATGCTTTAATTATCGGTAAAAAAAAAACTTGTTTAATATATAGTAAATAAACTTACGAATTAAACATTATTCACTATATACAATTCTGTTCAGTTAATGATTTTAAGCATCATGTCCAAAGTAACTCTTGGGTGAAATAAATTACAAAATTTGGTAAGATATCTACACTACATTTCATACCATTATCACCGATGAAAGTCCTCAAAACAACTCTTTGTGAAAGAATAATTAACGCTGTCTATTTAAAGTCCATCACTGTTTAAAATTTTCTTTTGGTTTATTGAAAAATAAAACTCAAATATTTTACAAATTACTTTAAAATTATCACCTTTAAATACTTTCATCAAAAAATCTTAAAAATATATATTATTCACAAGTATTTTAAGTTTTCATAAATACTACACTTTAGATGAGTTCCATTCTCACGACAAGCGGGTGTACGTAATGGGAATGAACACGGCTTTATAACTATGTATATCAGTAAAAGGATTTTATAAAATATAAAGTACTATATTGGAACAAAATTTGAAACTTGTTAATTACCTAGATATATTTATAGCTTAAGATTTCATGCATATACATATGTAATATGATGCAGTGAATCGTAATCAACAAAACAATTCAATTTGGAAGTTTTTGATGTTTTGCATTTATTTGACGGTTACTGCTTTTGCTCCTGCGCCTGTTGGTATGTTTCAGTACAACCACCACTCAACATCCAAGCTGTTTTAGTTTACCTTATATATTCTTGTGCCACACACACATACACAAAATTTATTCATACTGTCTAGAAAAATATTTATCAAATACAATTTACTATTAAACTAAGAACGTACGCTTCTGAAACACACTTGATGCATTCGTATACCAAACAGGACATACTTTTCAGTTGGTAATAAAATTATAAACCACGATATCATACACTAAACGTTTACTTTCCACCACGAAACAACCCCAAAACTACAAGTGCGTGTGTGAAAAAATGTATCAACTGCAATTGATATTAGCATACATCAGCTCCTTTATATATTTATTATAGACATACATATATACCGTAGTATGCAGGTTAACTGTTGTTAAGTACTGCATATACCATAAATTTAATGAAATTGTTTCTTTCAATACTTTTACTGTAGTTTATCTCCTCATATGTTACCGTTACTTTGTATTTTGTTGACCGTCGTTGCATTGTGTACTTTGCATTGTGCATATCAATGTTGTAGTCTTTCACACGTTACATTAATTTCCCACGTACACATTATTTTCACAAATCATTGACAATAACATTACATATTTCAAGCTTTTAACAAAAAATGTCTACAAAATCTTAATATTTCAATTTGAAAGAATAAAATGCTTCTCATCGCACAATTACATAGTTGGCGTCGCAGCAGCAAATCGGTTAATACGCGTTAAATGCTTTGAGAAGGATAACAAGTATACATACGAGTATATACAACGTGTTATGGCAAACGAGCCTAGTAAAATGTGAATTTATACGAACTTTATTAAATAGCATTACACCACGAGTATGGGCGAGTATACAAAAAGTGGCGAGAGATTATAACGGTGTTGCCACTAAATATTCGGCGGTTTGAAAAGAGAGAACTTGTCTGTTTAAAAATGTTATTAAATAACTTACGAAAATGAACTAAATTTATATCCGATATATATAAATAAATCCAAATTTTCTTAAGAATTAGAATTTTTTTAGATGGTATGTATTAAAAAACTTATGAAAATTGCATACAGCTGAATATCTCGAGAAGTATTAATGATCGCGATTTTTGCCTCGGATTTTTTTATAGCAAATAAAATTTCCTACAAATTTGTCATTTAAATTTTTTCTATAGCTCTTGTCAGTTACGCGATAAATACAAAGAAATGCGAATTTCATGGAAAAATCAGGTTTAGAGCCCCGTACTACCTCGCCGATGTGAGTTACGACTTTGTTGCACTGAGCACTTTTGCAGAGTGAACAATTGTGAGAAATATGGAATACGATTGTAGTATATTTTCTATGGAAAATTTCCCAGTTCTTAATGTTAATATTAAGGGCTAAAAAAAACACCCTAATGAACATATATAGTAAGTTAAGTTATACAACACGCGATTACTTATAATTAGGGCAACCCAAAAATTGCATTTGCAAGTTGTTTCTCGTGATCGCAATTCTAATGCCGGTTAATTAGAAATACGTTTTGTAAATTTCTCTTTAATTTAAACTAAACTTGTTGTTGCAATTTTTTGCAATTTTAGCAATAAATGCAATATTTTGCAAAAGTGACTTTTTAGTGTCAATTTTGCACATAACTACAATTTTTTGAAGCAAATTGAACAATAAATGCAATTTTATGCAAAAATGCAATTTCAAGTAGCCATTTTCATAATTTCGATTACATTTGACAAATTATCGATACACAAATTATCATATGTCACATCTCTGTGAACAGATGTTTTGAAGTTTACCATATCTAAAGTTATATAGCGTGGCCGGGCATGTAGCTAATTTTTAGTTGCAGAATCGAGTGAGGTAAATTTATTCAATTTCAATTAAACAAAGTGATTTATTTATTTTATTCTATAATTTAGATAATGCCGAAAGCAAAACAGCGAAAAACGGACAAATTAGCTTCTTATGTCGCGAAATATCCTATTTTTAAAACTGATGGCGTCGTATTGTTTTGCAAAGCTTGCAACAAGTCTGTGTTGTCAGAAAGATTATACTCTTTGCAATCGCATGTTGCAAGTTTGGCACATAGTGAAGCGGAAAAAAAATCATCAACAAGTACGCAGCCATTATTAACTCAAACCACAAGTTCCAATCAACATCAGTTCGCGCAAGATTTATGCAAAGCATTAGTTGCATCGAACATTCCACTTTATAAATTAATGAATGAAAACCTAAAAAGTTTTTTTTGAAAATATGTAGATTTAACTATTCCTTCTGAAACCTCCATGCGCAGAATAGTTGGTGAAATTTACAACGAAACTCTTGAAACCATAAGATATTTGCATTTGCATTCAAATATTTGTGGACATCGATTGACGAGACAACCGACTCGTCTGGGAGATACATTGCTAACGTCGTCTGTGGCATATTGGATACGGATCCTGAAGAGGCCAAAAAACATTTTTCGGTGCATGTAGCAGAGTTAAAGAAACCCGATCACGCTGCTATTGCTAGATGTTTTGACGATGCAATTAAATTGTTGGACCCAAAATTTGACAAAACTCGTATTCTTTTATTTCTCACAGACGCTGCGCCGTATATGGTGAAAGCCGCGACTGCTTTGAAGATTATCTATCCAAAGATGACGTGTCTCATTCATGGCCTCCACAGAGTATGCGAAAAGATTCGCGAGAGCAGTCCAAAAGAAAAATTTTGTTAAGGCGCCAAAAATAGTACATATTTTCAAAGCCACTGAGCCAGAGCTCGAATTGCTTCCACAGCCTATTATGACTCGATGGGGTACTTGGCTGGAGGAAGCTTTTTATTATGCGAAAAATTTCGAAAAAATTAAAAGCATACTTTTGTTGCTCGATAAAACTAAATCAAAATTTATACAAATTGCCATTGATATTCTAAACGATGATGACGTCCGCCTCAAATTAATTTCTATCTCAAGTAATAGAGTCTTAGAGTAATATTGGAGGCCAAAGAATTACTTCAACAAAGTGGTAACGATATTATAGTACGAAAATTTAATTCGATTTTAACAAAAAACAAAGGTTTTCCAGTAATAAAAGAAATATCAAATCAAATTTCTGGAGAGAAGATTGGTGCTACGTTAAATTACGACATTGCAGACATTTGCGCTTTTAGATTCGCACACCTGACTTCAGTTGAAAAAGAAAGGTCGTTTTCGATGTATAAATCTATTTTTCGCGACAATCGGCAAAGTTTTTTATTAAGTAATTTAATGCAAATGCTTGTGATTTATTCAAACAATAAGTCAAAAAATTAAAATATTTCTATTTCATTTTTAAATTCACAAGAAAAATCTGTGCTACTATGAATAAGTACTTGTTTAAGTTTATTTTTCTTTTTTACAACAAGAGAAACCTTTGGTACTATGAATACGTACTCTTTTAAGTTTTTTGTCTCTTTTATATACATGTTATAGAAACAAAATTTACATAAAACAATTTTGTGAGGTTTTTTTAAAGTGCAATTTTAAGTGCAAAAAACGAAATTTTTGGAGCAATTTTATTGCGCCAAAAATGAAGTTTTTAGTGCAATTTTTGAGTTGCCCTGCTTATCATATTGTAGTGGGCTAGTATAGTATAGAAATTGCCTTGAGGATTGCACCGCGACTTAAGGTCTATTGCCGCCATTTTGTTAATTTAAGAATTATTCCGATAACATTTTTTTTATTAAAATGATGGTAACCGCAAGATGTTTGGGTTAGAACTGGATCAACAAAAACAAACTTTATATTTAAAACTATTGTTTTTTTCAAACTTCTCTCAAGTCAAATCGAAACCTTATTTAATTATATGTTTTTACTCTTTTAAAATAGACTACTAGCAAAAAAAATTACAAATTTTAACTTATTTATGAATCTGTCAATTCTAATGAAGGCCATTATTTTTTGTATACTTTCCAAACGATTACCTAAAATATGAGCTGAAGATTGTTATCGTCGTCCGTCGTTTTCAGTAGACCGATTTCTGTAGCCTTCCTCTTTCAGTATACTAAACAATAATTATGACCACTATAAACCACTAGCCTTCCACAATAGGATTGTTAATTTCCACTTCAATATATATGTATATACCAAATTGCTATATACACTGCTATAGTAAGTGGTATTGACCTTTTTTCGATTAAAGCAACGAATTTGATTATTATTCACAGGTTACGAACTAAAAAAGTTCGTATTATTACATTCTGAGTAAAATATAAGCTGACTTCTGGGAATAATGTCATAGGCGCTCACTAAATTACCACTTGGCCCCAAGTGTATAAAAACCACATTAAATAAGCTCTCGATGGTTTAAAATTTCCTTACAAAATTTAATAAAAATACAGCCCGAATTATTCGAAATAACAGTGCAAAAGAATAAGTACAGTACAATCGCGCAAAAGTTAACTCGCGAAAAAGTTAAATCTTCGGCTAAGTCGACCGATTTAAAGGGTCCACGTACCGTTAGTTTTGGTTAATGGTTGTTGGTTCACATACAGTGGTACTCGAATAAAACGAATGATATAATTTTGGGACCGTTCGTTAAACTGAAATATTCGTTATATCGGAAACGAAAACTAAATTAATATTGGTACATATATGTTTAAAAATAACTATTTATTCATGAATTCATAAGCATTGGTTGAAATAAATACATATACAATGGAAAATGCATACAATAAAACAAGTAAGGAAAGGTTAAGTTCGGTATTATCGAGATTTGATAATCCGTCATTTACATATATTTCAAATACCGTATTTGTGTAAAGTTTTATTCCGCTATCATCATTGGTTCCTAATGTATATATTATACAGAGAAGGCATGAGAAGGAATTCAAAATAGCGTTATATTGGAAGAAGGCGTGGTTGTAAACCGATTTCACCCATATTTCGTACATCAGGGTGTTAAGAATATATTATATACCGAATTTCATTGAAATCGGTAGAGTAGTTCCTGAGATATGGTTTTTGGTCCATAAGTCGGCGACGCCTCGCCCATTTTCAATTTTAAAAAAAGCCTGGGTGCAGCTTCCTTCTGCCATTTCTTCCGTAAAATTTAGTGTTTCTGACATTTTTTGTTAGTCGGTTAACGCACTTTTAGTGATTTTCAACATAACCTTTGTATGGGAGGTGGGCGTGGTTATTATCCGATTTCTTCCATTTTTGAACTGTATGTATATGGAAATGCTTGAAGGAAATGACTCTATAGAGTTTGGTTGACATAGCTATAGTAATTTCCGAGATATGTACAAAAAACTTAGTGAGGGGCGGGGCCACGCCCACTTTTCCAAAAAAATTACGTCCAAATATGACCCTCCCTAATGCGATCCTTTGTGCCAAATTTCACTTTAATATCTTTATTTATGGCTTAGTTATGACACTTTATAGGTTTTCGGTTTCCGCCATTTTGTGGGCGTGGCAGTGGGCTGATTTGGCCCATCTTCGAACTTAACCTTCTTATGGAGCCAAGAAATACGTGTACCAAGTTTCATCATGATATCTCAATTTTTACTCAAGTTACAGCTTGCACGGACGGACGGACGGACAGACGGACAGACAGACATCCGGATTTCAACTCTACTCGTCACACTGATCACTTTGGTATATATAACCCTATATCTGACTCTTTTAGTTTTAGGACTTACAAGCAACCGTTATGTGAACAAAACTATAATACTCTCCTTAGGAACTTTGTTGCGAGAGTATAATTAATAAAAGTTGAATTTTATAACAAAAATATGAGCATTATTCAACTGAAAAGAAATTCGTTATGCTCATTTGCTTTTGTGGGCGAGAAATTTTGAAATCCTGTGCCTTTTGATGTAGGCTTTTCAATAAAAATATTTTTTCCTGTTCCACGTTGTTTTCTTCAGACCATTTGATACACTTCCCAAAGCAGTCGATGGCATCAGTATGCTTTATTGGCGGCACAGCTACGACTGCAGCGGTACCACCTTCCTCCACTTCTGAAATTTCTATAGCTAGTTCATTTTCAGCACTCGGGTTCTCTTCTACAAGTACATTGTCTACACTATTCCATGCTTCTAAATCATCTGTGTTGAAGTTTGTCTAAAATTTTATTTGAATATTAATTTAAATTATTTCTACAAATGCATAAGTTAAACCGCACCTGGGGAAACATTGTATGGATAAGAAAAAGTGTGCTCTCCATAACAGAAAGGTCTTCTCTAAATCACAAATCTGCTAGAGGTATATTGTCCTCATCATCTTCATCGTCAGGTATGGTTTTATTAATTGAAATGTTTTTCCAACACTTCTGAAGAACAACCCCTGAAACTTTTTCCCAAGCTGCAGCAATAAGTTGACCTGCATTGAAAAGGGTGAGGTCCTTTAACACTGTGTTTATATTTTCTTTTTGCACTACACTGCTCAGTAAAGAATTTCGGTAAAATAATTTGGTGAGGCGAATCGCGTTTTGGTCCATCGGTTGAATTAAAGCCGTTACATTCGGTGGCATAAACACTGTCCATATTTTTCCATCTGGAGTCACCAAATCTTCTTCTGGTGGATGAATAGGAGCGTTATCCAGGAGTAATATTGCTCGCTTTGGTAGATTTCGACTTTCAAGAAAATCTTCAACCTATAATTAAAAGTATTATTAAGGAGTATTGAAGTTAAAATTGTTGTAATATACAAACCTGAAGCACGAATTTACTAAAAAAACTAGTTTTTAAAAATTTCGATATTCATCCACGCGGATTTTGAGTGCGCAAGTGTTTTGTTTTTAAAGGAACGAGGGTTTTTTGATTTTCCTATTACAAGAGGCTTTAATTTCATTGTTCCCGTTGCATTTGAGCAGGCAAGAATTGTAACTCGTTCTTTGGATATCTTTCGGCCAGGTGCTCTGTCTTCATTAGCGTAACCTAGAGTTTGGTTCGGCAACATCTTCCAGTAAAGTCCAGTTTCATCAGCGTTGAAAACTGCATCTAAGTCTTGAAGTCATTTTTTACAATAATTTCATTTAATTTTTCTTTGAACGGTGCCACTAAATCAGATTGGGAGGACAGTTTTTCGCCAGATTCTTTTAAAATTCGGATCCCAAACCGTTTTTTTAAATTTACAAAACCAACCATTACTTGCCTTAAAATTTTCATTGGGATATTTTGTATTATGGATTTGCACAACTTTGGCTTTTAAAATATTGCTGTTAATAGGTACGTGCTTTTCACGCTGGGAGACAAACCACTTATATAAAGCCTTTTCCATCCTATGATATTCGCCTTTCTTTAACGATTGTCGTCTCAATGTGCCAGCATGTGTACCTTTAACACTTCTTATCACTTTCCGGAAATTTTTTAAAATTGTGCAAACACTCGATTTTGGAATACCATACATCAAAGAGATTTCTTTCACGGTTTTCCCTTTTTATTGTCGTCAATTATTTTTAATTTGTCTCCCAAGCAAAGCCGTTTTCGAATTGAAGTCATTTTTAAATAATTTACGCGATATCCTCACTTTACCACTTTGAACTCACAACTGATATTTCGCGCAATGAAGCGTGCAAGGTAGGTGGGAACGACGATCAAAATAAGGAAGATGACGCAGATTTCGAAGTGTCTGACAATGAAGTTGAAGAACCAGTTATCGAGGAGAATATGCAACAACAGAAAGTGAGTTTTTCGAAAGCAGTTGAATGCATGAATACCTTGATAAAGTGGTATGAAAACAAGATGCGAATCAGATATCACATCCTATTAATATGCTTACGAAAATTGTCAGAAGCTATTACACAAAAGAAAAGAAACAAATAAGTCTCGACCGCTTCTTTAAACCAGCCCATACAAATTAATATGTACATGTGTATGTATAATGTGAAAAACTAAGTCTAAGTTTCTGTTTTGTTACAAGTAAAAGAGAGTTCTGTAAATAAATTTAACGTATTATATCACCAAAATTATGCTTAATTCCGAGTTTTTTCAAATTTGAAAACCCTTTGGAAAAGTAAATATTTCGGAATAGTAAAACAATTTTGGGACATTTTGGTTAACTTTTTCGCGATTCTACTGTATATTTATCTTTATTTATTTATTTAATTTTTTATTTTTCGTCTGAATGTTTTAAATTTAAAAAGCAAGCATTAAAATTTAACCAATTTGACGGGAAATCATGTTCTAAACCAATCAAGCTCACCAAACACCAAATTCAGCATTTAATGCAGCTGGCGTATCCAAACTAGAGTGATGTATAATGTAGTACTTTGTGATCAAAATAAAAGCTGTACGTCGAAAGTAAAGAGTGAAAAGCATTATATTAATCGTGGATCAATATCAAAACTATATTAGAGAAGCATCTGAGATCTTATAAAATGTGTATATAAATGATCAGCATGATGAGCTGAGTCCGTCTGTCTGTCTGTATGCACGCAAAATACTCCCTTAGTTTTTGAAAGACCGACCTGAATTTTTTTACATGCCTCTTTTAATATTATAATTACAATTATTAAAGTCTGGAATTATTATAAGAACAAATATTTAAAAACAAATTACTACTTTTATATTTTAAATCAAAAAAGAAATAATAATAATTCTGAAGAAAGTTTACAAAAAGGTGTAAATTTTTTTAATATCTTTGTACCATCTATATATGTATATAAAATTAAGTGGCAAAACTTCCTGTTCGCATACTCCTCCTAGACGGCTTGCCCGATTTCAATGAAATTTTCAGGGGTGATTGGGGTCTGTTTGGAGGGTGCACATAAGAAATTTAATGTGTGTATCATTGCACGTTATGCAAAGAAAAAAAAAAACAAAAAACGAAACAACTGGCGGATGTTTACAATTAATAAAAAACATTGACATCGCATGTTGATTGTTTTTGCCTGTCATTCGTTCTTTCTATGGATGACTGTCAAGCTAACAAGACATACAGAACGTAAGTGTTCCGAATGCACTGAGTGTATCAAAAAAAATGTTTCAACATTGTGTGTATTTTTCTCAGATTTCAACGTGATTAACATTCTGCGTACAACACAGAAAGTGAGTATTGTTGTTGTTTCATATGTGATGCCATGCGGTTCGATTGTCGCTTTAAAATGCGCGGTGTGTGTAAAAAAAAGTGTTTCAACATTGTGTGTTTTTTCCAGATTTAATTCCATCGATTTGCTACATTTATTCGAACCGATTTTGTGCTTTCTGCTGACCGTGCAACACACACAAAGCAAGTTAGTATTGTTATTGTTTCGTAAGTGCTTCCATGCGGTTCGCAAATACACTGTTGGTGGGTCTTATTGCATATGCGTGTGTGGGTAAAATACATAGTTTAAGATGTAGTTTTAGGTTAATTTTTCCATTTTTATTTATGTACTTCAAATATGAATACTCTAGCACGACCACCGGGGACAACACTAATTACCTTTTTCGAGTTGTCTGAAAACGATGAATTTGCAAGAACATTGCTATATTCCGAAATACCACAATATTTCACTTGGAATCCATCATCGAAAACATTTCATCGACGAAAGCAAGGGGAGCGTGTTGACGGTTATCCAAATGCCCGTAAAACCGATGCCATAAGACGCATTTACACCATCCATCCGAACAACGCCGAATGTTTTTATTTGCGTCTGCTATTAGTCAACGTGCGCGGACCAAGATCATTTGATGATATGAAAACTGTTGACGGTCAGTTGTGTGCAACGTATCGTGAAGCATGTCAGCGATTGCATTTGTTAGAAGATGATATGCATTGGGACACCGCACTTCATGAAGCATCACTCCCATCTCATCCAAAAGAAATACGCGTACTATTCGCCATAATAATATCTACATGCCTTCCGTCAAATCCGCAATAACTGCGGAATAAGTACAAAGACTGCATGACCGAGGGCTTATTAATTTTGGCGCGTAATCGAGCATCGGACGCAGACTTGCTATATACATTACAAATGTATAATTCTGCTTTGACATTGGTTGAAGATCTGTGCCATACAATTGCGAATAAGGCATTAGCGCAACTTGGCATTACTGCGCCCAGTCATTGGCCATGAGCTTCAACGTGAACAACAATACGATTGCAATGAATTGCGTGCTTTCATACAAGCTAACATTACCAAATTGAATATTCAGCAGAAAAATGCTTATGATAAGATTATACGAGCGGTTGACAATAACGCCGGTGGATTCTACTTTCTTGATGCGCCCGGTGGTACAGGGAAAACGTTTCTGATCTCTTTGATTCTTGAAAAGCAGAAGCAGAAAATTGCGCTGGCAATTGCTTCGTCAGACATCGCTGCTACTCTACTTGATGGCGGCCGAACTGCACATTCTGCGTTGAAATTACCGTTGAACATAGAAGTCGTTAGTCGTTGAAACAGCAACGTGTAACATATCGAGGAATTCAACAATGGCAAAAGTTTTGCGAGGAGCTGGAATAGTTCTATGGGATGAGTGCCCAATGGCTAACAAAAAGTCATTAGAAGCATTCAATAGAACAATGCAAGATTTACGCCAAAAGTAACAAATTTTTGGCGGAGCATTAATCTTATTATCCGGCGATTTTCGGCAAACTTTGTCAGTCATTCGTCGATCAACTCCTGCCGACGAAATAAACGTATGTTTAAAATCGTCAGTTTTGTGGAGAAATGTTCAAAGGCTGACTCCATCAACATGCGAGTCCAATTGCAAAATGATCGATCCGCAGCGGCGTTTTCGAAGCAGTTGTTGGACATTGGCGAAGGCAAAATACCAATCGATGATACCGGTTTGATCACATTGCCGAACAACTTTTGTACTCATTTACAATCGAAAAAGAATTGATTGAAAGTGTATTTCCGAATATTGTTCAACACTATCAACGCCACGATTATTTAAGTAAACGCGCAATATTGGCACCGAAAAATGTACACGTCAACGAAATCAATTTTGCCATTCAAGAAAAACTGCCAGGAGAAGCTACAACATATGTATATGTACATCGATTGATATTGTTTTAAATCAAGATGAAGTAGTCAATTATCCAAATGAATTCTTGAATTCTTTGGATCCCCCCGGTCTGCCACCGCATCGTTTGGTCCTGAAAGTCGGTTCACCCATTATACTTCTACGAAATTTGTAGCCACCGACTTTGTGTAATGGCACAAGACTTTCAGTCAAAAAATTTTGGACAAATTTGATTGAAGCAACAATACTAAATGGCAAGGCAGCAGGTGAAGTTGTACTCTTACCACGCATTCCCATGATTCCAACCCTTAAGAGTTTTAATCGATTTAGGTGTAGCGAAATGCACAGGGTAACAGCTAGTATATGATATAAAAGAAAGTCGTGTTAGTTACACTACTTACAACTCAAAAATCGCTAAACCGATTTTGCTGAAAGTTGATGAAGAGGTACATAGCTTAGAATAATTTGTATATATGTGTGTTTGAAGACTATACAATTCATAGATACAAAAATTATATTTGAAATCATAAGTTGTGTTCAAAATTCACGTAAGAATCATTTAAATATTTCATTACTTCAATAAAAACTAATAATAATAATAACAACACATTGCTATTGCAAGAGTACAGTAATTTTCACGTAAACTACTATGAGCAAAAAATAGTAAGACTTACACTACTGCCAATGTTTTTTCTAATCCTCGAAACAGTTGTTAAAGGCAATAGCCTTCAAGTCGAGTATCGATTTACGTTTAATGTCTTCAATTGGCTCAAAACGGCTTTTCCGGAGCGGTCGTTTTAGTTTGCTGAATAGCCAGAAGTCAAACGGAACTAAATCAGGCGACGGTTGAAAATTTGGCGAAAAACTCACGAAGAATCAATGCTCTATGCGACAGTGTATTATTGTGGTGCAAAAACCAAGAGTTGTCGGCCCATAATTCCAGACTCTTTTTACGAATTGCTTCGCGCAAACGATCCATAATACTCAAATAGTATTCCTTGTTGATAGTTTGGCCGGTCGGAAAGAGTTCGGAGTGCACCAAGCTTCGATAATCGAAAAAAACTGTCAACATAACCTTGATTTTTACCTGCTTTGACGTAGTTTTTTCAGCTTCGACTCATTTTTACCACGATATTCGGCTGATTGATCGTCTGTTTCATAGATCCGAGACTTATCACCAGTAATATAATACGTTTCATGAAAAGCATTGTTTTACAGACGTGACGCTGTTTTTCGAAAAAATTGAGTGCTTTCACTTCTCTTAATCCCAAATGATCTTTCAAAATGGTTTTCACTGATCTTTCCCATATTCCAACTGTGCCAGTAAGATCTCTGTCCGTCGATTTTCAAGCACCAATTAATTTATTTTATTGACCTGTTGGTCATCAATTAATGTTGATGGCCGTCCTGGTTCGTCATCAACGCCTTCTCGACCCTTTCTGAATAATTTGTACCAATCAAAAATACTTGCTCCCGACAAACAGTTACCGCCAAAGACCTTTTCTAACATTCTGAATGATTTGGAACTACAAATTTGTTTCCGCTCACAAAATTTAAAAGAACTTCCTTGTTGAATAATTTCATCGTAACAATCGCCGAATGCATTTTATGCTTTTAATATCACAACAGAAAACCTCAGTGTGATTTGCTTTGCGGCTACTTTGCTAAATTAAAGGCGAACGACCCATAGAGGCTCATTACAAACCTAACGCAACATCTAACATAAATAATAGTTGAATGACTGACAATACCTGCACTTATGTTCTCGAACAAGAGAGTTATTAATTGAGAGTATTTCTGGAAAGTAAAAATTAAATTGTTGGATCATAATCGTGCTACATTATTGGCACAAAATGTGAATTTTTACGAAATCTAAGCACATTTTGAGCAGACAAAACCTTTTCTCCTTGAGGACAATGGGAAGGAAACTTAATGAGGTCAATGTTGGGTGGGGCATTTTCTGGTGATCATTTAGGCATTTAAATGACTGAAATAACATTTCATGATGCCTAAATTTCTTCGTAAGGGTTTGCTTCGCCATTTTATGTATAAAATAAAAGAAATTAGCTTAAAAATTACAGACGAAAGATCTTACCTTTTCAAAATCCAAATTTTCCCTCGAAATTACGCTTTTTTCTTCTTCTTGAAAATTTGTTTATTCGTCTTTTTCACTTTAGCATGTTAATATTACAATATGTGTGTAAAAAAATTACTGTACCCTGCCAGTAGCTGTGTGATGTTTTGTTTTTTATAAGTAAAATAAATATTCCAATGATTTTTACATGAATATTGAACACGTGCTTGTGATTTGAAATATAATTTTTATATGCAATTTGTTTTAACTTTTACCACGAAGCGATGAAAAGTAGCCTATGTCGTGTCCCGGTTCTAAGCTTTCTCCTCACCAATTTTCAACCAAATCAATTCAACCGTTCTTGAGTTCTAAATACAGTGGTACCTCGACATACGAGTTTAATTCGTTCCGCAACCTTGCTCGTATCTTGAATTACTCGTATCTCGAAGCAAATTTCCCCATACAAAACAATTGAACTACCATTAATCCGTTCCATCCTCCAAAATGTCACCCCAGTTATTTTTGTTACCTGGTTTTGAATAATAAAAACGTTTTTATAAATATTGTAACGTGGCTTTCACCACCTTACAATAATTTACTTCAATACGGTACATCATTTACCCTCCCATACATCAACATAGAGCTTTCCACCATACTAGAACTATCCTGCACGTAGTAAACTTCACCTCACCGCATTGACCAAAGCTACGCACACAACTTACCTCACTACACTGACGAAAGCTGCGCTATGCTGCTATATAAGCAAGCACTTCACACCGAACGCGTTCCTTTTTCTCCAGCTCGCCAGCGAGGACGGTCGCCCAGCAATCGGCAGCAATAGGCAGCGCCAGAAGATCATCACCGCCGTATAAATCACCGTGCCGACTTCATCAAGCGTCAACGCCTGGCGCGCCAATTTCGCGCGCTTCCATCATCACCGCCGTATAAATCACCGTGCCGACTTCATCAAGCGTCAACGCCTGGCGCGCCAATTTCGCGCGCTTCCATCATCACCGCCGTATAAATCACTGTGCCGACTTCATCAAGCGTCAACGCCTGGCGCGCCGATTTCGCGCCTTCCATCATCACCGCCGTATAAATCACCGTGCCGACTTCATCAAGCTTCAAGGCCTGGCGCGCCGATTTCGCGCCTTCCATCATCACCGCCGTATAAATCACTGTGCCGACTTCATCAAGCGTCAACGCCTGGCGCGCCGATTTCGCGCCTTCCATCATCACCGCCGTATAAATCACCGTGCCGACTTCATCAAGCGTCAACGCCTGGCGCGCCAATTTCGCGCGCTTCCATCATCACCGCCGTATAAATCACCGTGCCGACTTCATCAAGCGTCAACGCCTGGCGCGCCAATTTCGCTCGCTTCCATCATCACCGCCGTATAAACCACCGTGCCAACTTCACCAAGCGTCAACGCCTGGCGCGCCAATTTCGCTCGCTTCCATCTGACTCGACGGACAAATACACGCTGGTCTGGCTGTCCACATAAGGGAGTGTGGATACATCGTTACGAGAGTAAACACTTTTCTTTGCTAAGGGTTCGTGGGTCCCAAGGCTGACCCTGGAGCGGCTGAGCATACCTCAGCTATGGACGAAACCCCATTAAAATATCAAATATTTATTACAAAAAACCAAAAAAAAATTAAAGAAATAAATTAGATATCCTCACTGGTCTTTGGCTTTTTCGCTACATTTTTCTCGCTTTCACCTGTAGGTCGTTTAGAAAAAAATATGTCCAAGGAGGTTTGTTTCTTCCTCCCTCTCAGATTGTTCCGGAAATGAGTTAGGCAAGTGTCATTAAAAAGGTCAGATGCATGACCTGTTGCAACTTTTTCTGGGTGTTTTTTTTCACGAACTGTGAAACTCTCTCCCACATTCCTAAGATCTCCTTTATCTCACTTGTAGATATAACCTCCTCCTCTGACTCCTCAAAACCAATTTCTTGCATAACCTCAGTATGCTGCTCTGACTGTAACTCTTGTATCTCCTCAGTCGTCAGTTCCTGGGTGTGCTCCTCGATGAGCTCGTTCACGTCTCTCTCTTCCATCTCTAGACCCATGGATTTCCTCAGAGATACAATCTCCTCCTCTACTGAAACACCGGGTTCCTATTCTTCATAGATCCTTTCAGCTACAGCTTCAGGCCACAGCTTTTTCCATGCAGAGGTCAAGGTCCTCGTTGTAACTCCCAACTAGACCTGATCGATAATTTTTAGGCAAATCGCTATATTAAAGTGGTCCTTCCAGAACTCTCGAAGGGTGAGGTTTGTGTTCTTCAAAGCAGCGCCGAAACAGATGCTTGGTGTATAGTTTCTTGAAATTAGGAATCACTTAATGATCCATGGGCTGCAGGATAGGAGTGTTGTTGGGTGGTAAGTAGAGAACCTTTATGAATTTTAACTCCTCGAGGATGTCATCTTCGAGGTTTGGTGGATGAGCAGGGGCATTGTCGAGGATGAGAAGGGCTTGCACTAGTAGGTTATTTTCCTGTAGGTATTTCTTAACAGTAGGGCCGAAAACCAGGTTTACCCACTCCATAAAGAACTTCCCGGTGACCCACGCCTTCGGTTTCGACCTCCACATAACTTGCAGTTTTTCTTTCAAAATCTTATGTGATTTAAATGCTCTGCGGTTTTCCGAATGGTACACGAGCAGAGGCTTGGTCTTGCAGTCGCCACTCGCATTGGCGCACAGTGCTAGAGTAAATCTGTCCTTCATAGGTTTGTGGCCTGGCGTCATCTTCTCCTCTGCCGTTATATATGTTCTATTCGGCATCTTTTTCCAGAACAGCCCTGTCTCATCACAGTTGAAGACTTGCTGAGAGATGTATCCTTGGGATTTTATTAGATCGGAAAATGTTTTAATGTAATCCTCAGCTGCCATTTCTGACAACGGAGTGAATACCGCTCCTTTTTTTAAAATTCTCAAACCAGCCCCGGCTGACTTTAAATGACTCTTCCGATGCCTCGTCGATGGAAGTCTGCGGGGTTTGCTTCAGAAAATCTCCGTAGATCGCTCTTGCCTTCTCGCAAATGATGGTCTGCGTCAAGGTATCTCCTTGGAGCTGCTTTTCTGTCACCGACACCATCCGCAGTTTCTCCATATTTTCATGAAGGGAGGTTCGCAGCTTGGAAATTATCGTAAGGCCCTTAGCCGGCGTTACACTCTTTATCGACTCTTTCTGTTTAAGCACAGAACATATCATGGACGTACTACGGTCATACTGCCTCGACAAGTCAACAACTTGAACACCTTGGTCAGGTTTTCTATAATTTCACGTTTTAATTCAATACTCATCATCATTTTCTTAGCACTTGACTTTTTACAAACTTTTTTCCGATCCATGGTTATAAAAATAAATAAACTACAACTGTAAATGTAAACGCAACACAAAACGCGAACACAACTGCGCAACTTATCACAGCGGAAGCACGGTGCTAACTGATCATGATGGCGCGACTGAGTGTTACTACCGAACCGAACCGCACCGGACTCGCATCGAATTTCTCTCGTAACTAAAAGCAAAAAATCACTTGCTCGTCGGCTCGTATCTCGAAAAACTCGTATGTTGGGGCACTCGTATGTCGAGGTACCACTGTATATACAAATTTTGCAAAATTGACGGTGTATCAATTTTCACGTCTTTCCGAAATACATTGTGACAATTGTCAAAATAGCGCAAAAATATTTAATTATTCATCAATATTTATTTTGTCGCCTTCAAAGTAATCCCCAAAATAGGAATTAATGGTAGAAGTGATAAAAAATAGAGAAGTACCTAAACTCGACCTGCTATTGCCTTGTATTTGATCGGTAATACAACCAAGAATAAGAAGATGTTAAACTTATTCCTGTGAGAGAGCGCCTCAAAATTAGCGTTTTTTATAACATTTTCCATTGTAGCCAGATCAGAAAAAAGGCTATTTTTTGGGCATTTTAAATAAAATACCCAATTCGCATTTTCCACACCACCTATGAGGTATGCAAAAGAGCGCGTTACCGAAGTTATTTTTGGGTGCTCGGTTCCCCAGTAGGCCTATATCACCCATTAAAAATTTATTTACATAAAAAAATTAAAAAAAAAAACAAAACGATAACAATTCATATATAATAGTATAAAAAATAACAAAAAAAATATCACTTCATATCACAGTATCTTAATATAATACTTAAAACTATAAAAATAAACGTATATACAAATGCCAATATTTAAGCCTCAAATTCTAATTTGTAATTAAAAACTTTCTAATCCTTATCGTTCTAACTTTAGAGCCTCTTAATGCGAATCTGTTTAAAAAATCTTATTTTAGTATAAAATATTTAGCTCATTGCTACCACTAAAAAGGAAAATAAAAACTACAAACGTGAAACACAAAAAATTTTATTCTTAAAATTGGGTAAAGATAAATCTTTATTTAAAAATTTTGTCACAAAATAAATTCTAATTCTAATAAATAGAGCAATAACTACCTTTGGGTCACAGTCTTCACAACACAAGAAGGGCCTAATATCTTTTAATTTAGTAAAAAGAATTTCTCCTAATCCTATTTTATGACAATTTCTGTCAAATTCCTCAACAAATTTTATTTCTAAATTATTAATAAATGCAACAAATTCTTGAGGCGGCTTCACTAAGTTGCGTTTATCGATCTGGTTTTGGTGTATGAAGATGAATTCATCAGAAGGAATTTCATCTCCTAAATAAGGTAATGGCAGGAGGCATGTGTGCATTTTAAAAATTTTCAAATAAAGGTAGCCGCAAAAATAATTAAAAGCATTTTCCTTTAAAAAGTTAATTTCTAAACTACTATCTAAAGTAATGGATCTAACAATGGAGTGTGCGGGCCATGGTAAACCCTGGAAATCCTGCCAAGAAAGGTCACTTAAAATGGAATCATTGCACACATTAAGAAGAACATTATGGCTATGTTCTGAAATAACTGTGGCTTCGGGTTCTAAAGGCAGCTCACAGTTACCTTTTGTTACGATATTTACGTAACGTAAACCCCACGACTTCCTAAATAAATTAGAGAATATGAAAGGTGTAACTCTAGTACCTTCCCTACTTCTAATCTGACCAAAAAAATGCTCTAAGCTGTCCTGACATAGTCGTCTTGTCTTTAGGTAAGGAAATCCTGAGTGTGACAGCAATCGTCACAATCGTCTTAAACTATTAATATTAATTAACCACCCCTTAATAAAATTGAAATTATTTGTTGTGTTGTTTCCTAACTCATCTACGACCCGAATTGTTTTTAAAACTTTTTCTGCCTCATCTAAAAACTGATTTTGCTCGGGGGAACTTATAAAAACTTTTTTAGTGGGTACAATGGCCTCAGTGAAACTACTATTAAAAATATCGAATAATTTATTGAAAAAAGAAACGAAATCCGCGGTATTAATAAAGCTCATACTATTTGAGCTTAAGGCTCCCGGGCTGTAAAAAGAAAGCATACCTGAAGCGACCGTATAACTTAACACTTGAGACGCGAATTTAACTTTCATTTTTTGAAATGTATTGGGGTAAATATGAGCATCGGTTAATTTATGCGCACACCGATAACTCGACTTAGAGTCCTGTTTATAAAAATGGACTATATCTGACCAACATACGCGACTATTTTTATAATCAACTTTATTTTGTAAGCAGTTTCGACTACATTTTAATAAATGGGGGCTATCGTAAAAAAAACATATTTCCTTACCATTAACGTTGAAAAAAGGCCGTGACATTGAAACCCCTAACAAATTGGCTAAATTTTGAAAATTGGTTCCCTGGTCACAAACAAAATGGCAAGGAACTAGCCCTATATTTTGAAGTTGGGTAATGGCTTCAAGAATATATTTCTTGAGGACATCCCCTTTACATGAGCCTCTAATAAAGAAATAAGCTAACGGGTGGGACCAAGGTTCCCCACCTATACCTTGCACCATTATAGTCATTGCAGTTGTGGTTATTCTAGATGTGCGATTTTCATCGCCATAATCTTCCAGACCTATCACCCTATCAAATTTTCTATCATACTGCAAATGACATTTCAGTGACATTTCATCACAAGAAACTGATATGAACTTTTGTTCGAAAGAAATTCCCTTACTCCTAATTTGTAAAGACTTTATGCTGCTTTGGGTGCAACCTGGGAAACGAGGCCAATCTGCGACAAAATTATGTAAGGTAATTTCCGAGGGAAAACTAAGTTGGTGCTTTAGGTAACGGTAAGCGATTGGCGACAAAAAAAATACACGACCTTGACTTTGGCGATTACTATTAACAAAACTAGTCCTAATACAAGCACCTAACTGAGGAGGAACTTTGCTGCAAACTGTCTCAAGAGGATCTGACTTTTCCCTAAATGAACTACTTCTTAACATTTCCCTACATCTTTCTAATTCAGTTGCCATTTGGACCAACTGAGCTTTTAAACTCCTATTCTCCTGATCTTTTTCATCTAATTTTATTTTTAAAATCCTGTTCTCTTCCCTCAATTTTTTTTTCTATCTGTCCCTGCTGTCAGACCCCTACCTGTTTGCGCGGCTTTTTCATTACTATTTAGTAGTTCCTCCTCAAGAAGTGGCAGAGGCTCTAAAATATTATCGCGGTCTTCCCTTTCTAGCAGCTGCCTCGATGCACCGTTTGCATTTGAGGCAGATCCTTCCATTTGGAGAAAAGAATCTTCAACGCCCATTTCAATAGGTTTATCAAAAAAAGAATTTGGGGCGTTAAACATTGGCTCAATAATTAAATTTATATCCGGAACGGCTCTCGGACGCAATTTTTTTGCGTTACGCATTTCTTCAGAAAAATGCCGCTCACACGCAAAAATATGTTTAGGTGTTTTTTCATTTTGATCTTCAAAAACACCTAAACGTTTGAGCCAACATTTACGCCTATTAAAAGAAAATACGAAATGTTATATGTATATAATCATAAAAAATGTATAATAATAATAATAATAGTGCAAAAAGTGCATATTTAATGAATATTTTAAAGTACGATTTTTTTTTTATAAATGTCATAAATATTCAAAGATAAATCGTTACTTTAAAATAATTTATTTAGTTAATTAACGGCAATGGAAACAAATTGACAATTAAGCCCTTAATACGTAGAGCGCGACAGACTGCAAGCGACATTTGTCAAATATTAAAATACACACGTTCTTAAAGACATAGTTATTGAGGCAGCTGCACGACTACATAACTGTGTCCATAAGAACGTGTGTATTTTAATATTTGACAGATGTCGCTTGCAGTCTGTCGCGCTTTACTTGTTCAGCACATCATTTTTAAAAACACACGGAAATTCAATCCAATCCAAAATTACTATTTTCATTGCACAATCGCAACACTTATTTCATCGAAATTTTTCACAAATTCACAAACACTTTTTGCACTATTTAATGTTTTTCACTCACCGTTCGAGATCCGTTCCACTGTTTGGAAAACTAAATGTTCTTCCTCCCTCGTTGCAGCCAACAATACATTTCCTCCAACTTCTGGTTGTTTTCGGCATTTTATCTGTAAAATAAAATAAAAAAGTATTAAATAAATGCAAATTTATTTAATAAAAGTTAAAATATACTCACATCTTCCAAATTACGTGCTGTTTCTCTTTCGCTATTCTTCGAACTAATGGCCGTTACAAATGGAGACAAAAAATGAAAAATGTCTCCATTCGAATATTAATTTGGCGGGATTTTAATCTGGTCGTCCCTCTTTTCCAATTGCTAATCGTCAAAACCTCCTGAACTCGATCAACTGTCAAAGTTTAGGTGGTTTTGACGTTTAGCAATTGGAAAAGAGGGACGACCAGATTAAAATCCCGCCAAATTAATATTCGAATGGAGACATTTTTCATTTTTTTGTCTCCATTTGTAACGGCCTTTAGTTCGAAGAATAGCGAAAGCGAAACAGCACGTAATTTGGAAGATGTGAGTATATTTTAACTTTTATTAAATAAATTTGCAGTGAAGTTAAACATCTCTTTATCTCTGAATACAAGTAAAATTTTACTATTAGCTTATTGGATTTAATTTTAATTTATTAACAAATTTAAATATTACAATACTTAGTAAATTAATACGTCACATTTCAATGTTTGCTTAATGACTGACTAATCCTTGCTTAATAACTGCTACAGAAGGTCATCTCGATTATTTCACTTCTAACGTATAAGACGTATAAGAGCGTATTGAGATTAATTTATTGTCTGAGTGAGTGTAGCAATGTCACTCCTCCCATCTTAAAATATTGCAATGTCCTCACTGCAGTTTTTGGTTTTTATTATTTACAAAATAAGTAGAATTAAAATGTTAACAGGTTCATAGAATGCTTAATAATATTAGTAAATGCTTTAACCCATTTGGTTTGTTTTTTGTTTTGTACGAAATATTTAATATTTGAAAACTAAAACTAAATTGTAAACATAAATCAGTTAGACATATTTTTTTCTTCTTTTAAATTGGCTTTTGTATTTTCTTACTTTTTTGTTTTTAAACTTTACTACATGATGTTCCCCATCAGACTCGGTTTGAACAAGTCTTACTCTTTTATAAGGGTTACTAATTTTTTCTAATTTTTCCTAGAGGCTTCAGCGCTAACAAAATTCGTATCTATTTCTTTTCCTTGTCGGTTTTGATTTATGTTATTTATTCTTCGTTCTTTAATTAATTGGGGATTTGTTTTTGGGTGTTTTCGATTAAAAAATATGTTATAGGGACTTTCACGTGTAGTGGAATGAGAAATAACATGATTGTAGGTATATAATGCTTGTTCAATTTGAAGGTATTTCAACTCTTTATCCCCAGAGCTACAAATAATTCTCAATTTTTCATTCATCGTTTTATGAAACCGCTCAATGTCACCAATACCAGTTTTCCCACTTGTGACTTCGACTGCTATGTTTAATTGTTGACACCACTGCTTTATGCTAACATTATTGATACCTTGGTCCTGGTCTATTTTTAATGTTTTCGGAGGTCCCATAAAATTAAAAATCTTTAGGAGGGCTTTCTTAGTTTCTAACCAATTTAAAACAGATACTTTTTCAGCTGCAGCAAATTTAGAAAACAAATCAATACATGTTAAATAATTTTCATCATCCCATTTCCAAAAGTCTACTACAAACTTTTCTCGAGTCTCATACACAGGAGGCGTAACTTTAAATGGTAATTTGTTCGAAATGTGGTCGTTTTTGCAATGGTTGCATAACTCACATTCATTAATTATTTTAGTTATCTCCTTAACGTAATTAGGGTGGTAATATATTTGCTTGAAGCAATTTGCAACTTTTTCGATTCCCTGATGCAGTCCTTCGAGGTGAATTTCTATTACTTTAGATTTGAAGGCCGAATAATCTTCAATATTTTCTAATTCCTTCATGGTTCGGTAAATTTTAAATCTGTTTGAAGTGATCAGTCTATTATAAATGTTTTGAAATTGTATAAAGTCGTCGTCATCTGTCATAAGTATTGTTGTATTTTTGTTTAATAAATAAGTTTTAATTATGTCCTTTATAAACTCAGTTGTTAGTTCCGTATAAGTTATAGTAGTAAGATTGTTAGAAAATATTTTACATGTGTTTGTACAATTTTTGTTAGATCTTATTAGTTTAAGTTGGTTTTTGAATACGTTTAATAGTCTTTCGGCAATTCTAATAAACTCACCGGAGTCTTCGTCAGCGGAATGGTATGTGGCTACATTCGAAGAAGTTACTTCATTAACGTTACATTCTTCAATTTTGACGCGAGATAGTGCATCGGCAACATGATTTTCTTTACCAGGAATGTATTTGATATCAAAATCGTATTCATTCAACCTAATCTTCCACCGTTGCAGTTTTGCATTTGGCTCTTTTAAATTATGTAACCATTGCAGAGGGCGATGATAGCTATTTATTAAGAATTTTCTGTCATATAAATACGGTTTAAAGTACTTCGTAGCCCATACCATTGCCAAGAGCTTTTTTTCTGTTGCAGAATAATTCAACTCATGTTCATTAAGTGTACGGCTGGCGAAACAGATCCATGATGGCTTAACACTGCTCCTTATGCTACATTAGAGGCGTCTGTCGTTAACGTAAATAACTTCTCGTAATTTGGATACGCCTAGATCGGCTCTTTTATTATTAATAACTTAATAACTTTCTACGGCTCTGATAAATTCTTTATCTGAATTATTCACTTTATTGCCTTTCTTTAAGCAATTTGTTAAGGGTTTTGTTATCTTTGAAAAATTTTGAATAAATTTGCGGTAAAATCCCGCTAAACCTAAAAATTGTTTTATTTCCTTTTCCGTTTTGGGAATCGGATAATTTAAAATTGCTACGACTTTATTAGGATTTGGTTTTATGCCAGAAGGGGTAATAACATGGCCAAGAAACTCGGTTTCTTGTTTTAAAAATTCACTTTTGTTCGGCTGCACTTTTAGATTCGCTTCAGCTAATCTTTGAAACACTTTATCCAGCGATTCGATGTGCTCCTGCAGAGATGTATTGAAAACTACTATATCATCTAAATAAACCATGCAATATTTCCCAATTAGACCGTCCAAGACTGTATTAATCAGCCGTTGGAAGGTGGCTGGCGCATTTTTTAAACCGAATGGCATTCTCAAAAATTCGAAGTGGCCATTTTGTGTAGAAAAGGCTGTTTTTTGTCTATCTATTGGATCCATTTCGATTTGATGGAATCCTTGCGCCAAATCAATTGTCGTGAAGTATAAACATCTACCTAACTTGTCCAGTATCTCGTCCATGTTTGGAATGGGGTACTTGTCATCCACAGTAATATTATTTAACTTACGGTAATCTACAACGATTCTCCATTTGTCTTTACCTGAAGCACCTAGCTTTTTAGGTACCACCCAAATCGGTGCAGAATATGGAGAAGTACTGTGGCAAATTATTTTTTGTTCTAGCATATCTTTTATTTGTTTATTTACTTCCGCTTTATGTACTTCTGGGTACCTATAGGACTTAACGTAGATTGAATCTTCATGAATAGTCTTTATTTTGTGTTTAATTCTGTGAGTCAATGTAAGTTTCTCACCTTCCTTGTAAAATAAAGTTTTGTGTTTTTTCAGTAATTTATTCAATTTTTCCGATTCTTCATTATTTAAATGGTTGAGTCTGAATGTGTCAGTAAATTTGTCATCATTGACTTTCAACTCGGTTAGTAAGTTAGTGTGTGTATAATTTTTAACTGTGTTGAAAAATTTGTATATATGTCCTTGTAAACTAATCGTATTATTTTTTAAACCGATCTTAGAGTTGAGCTGACGAAGTGTATTGTAGCCTATTAATCCGTCGTAATTATCGGAGAAATTATAAACGTAAAACGTCAATTTGTGGTTATGGTAGTTGTCGAAAACTTCTTGAATTTGTTTAAGTAATACTTTTCCTGTAACTGTTTTTAATAATATTGGTTCAACTTCAACAATTCTACTACTAAGAACTTGGGGCTTAATCAAACTAACAGAAGACTCCGTATCTAACAAAACCTTATAAACTTATGTTCAATCTTTAATTCTATTGTTGGTAATCCTCCGAGGCTTCTAATTGAAAATTTGATGACTCAAATTCCATTGGTTGAGGAGCGCCGTATCGTCTTATTCTGGATTGATTCGAATTACTTTCATTTTGCCTTCTTATTTGTTGCGAATTTATTTTAGATACATTATTGGCATTAAGCGCACTAAAATTATTGCTGTTAGTATAACTATTAGGACAATTCAAAGTTGCATTCATTTGTGGGTGATAAGTCCATCCATTTGGATTTGAATGATAAAAATGATTTGCGTTATTAGGTGGCAATGCATATCCTTGATAGTTAATGCCATGAGAATAGTCAAAAAATCGATTTCCATTAGACGGAGAAAAATGTGGAAACTCTTTACTATTTTCTCTATTTGAATTTATGTGAGAAAGGTTGGGAACTCTGGGAAATGGAATGTTTCTTTGATTATGATTTTGTTTGGTTTTGCTCAATCTTCTATCATCTTCAAATACATTATTTTCTTTCAAAATTTTTATTGCGGACTTAAGGTCAGTTACTAAATTTGCGTTTATTAATGCTGTTAAATAATTTAGCAATTCCCTTTTCAACGTCTTTAAACTGATCTGATCTAGCTCTTTGTACAAAAATGTTTTAGTGGATATATTTTCATTTTTTAATTTAATACAATCTTTTACTCTACATACTTCAATGTTAATTTCTTCGCACAATAATTTTACACTATTCTTAAATTTTATATTACTGATTTCCAAAATAAGAGTAGAAACAGGTGTATGTTCGCCAAATTCATCAATAAGCAATTGTCGTAGTGTTGTCCAATCGCATGGTTGCTCCCGTCTTACAATATCAAGAGCAGAACCTCTTAGAGTGCAGGTAACGCAGTTGAAATAAAATGCAGCCTCTTCTGAAGAGATAGTTGTGTACAACGCTATCCATGCTGTCGACATACATCGCCAAGTAGTTTTTGTTGCCGTCAAACGGTTGAATCAGCTTAATGGTTTGCATAACGAGATCACGCTTATCTTTTCCTTCGGTCATTGTTGTTTCTTTATTTATACTAAGAGAGCTCAACTTTTTGTCTATAGTTTCTAACTCTTCGTCAACGCGCATTGATAAGAGCAGTGTAGAGATTAAGATCAATTATTATTATTTTTTTTTTATAGTGCTTTTTTTATCAAATTATCTTAACAAAATTAAGTAATAGATATCGGTAAAGTTTTTATTTATTTTAGTAGTATTTGTTCTAAAACTCTTTTTTTAGCACGAATTCTTTATTGCCAAGAGTATTATTTTTCATACACTGTGAGTTTTTTCTCTTAGCTTGTTAATATTCGTGTAAATCACTGGAACCGTTTTTATTAATTTTTTTTTTGTATTTTAGTTCTCTTTCTTTCGTGTAAACTGTCACTGTTACTGGAACCGTTCTTATTAAAATTTTTTTTTGTGTTTTAGATGTCTTTCTTTTGACATTAATTTGTCCTTAAGTTACATTGGCATTGGCATGATATTGAAAGACACTACACTGAACTTTATTTGACATTGAACTGCTTTACTTTGACATTGAACAATATACATATTGACATCCAACGGCATGACATTAGAATATAATGTTTTTTTTTTTTATTCAGCGCGTGTATTTATTTTTATTAACTTTCCTTTTATTATTATGACTATTATTAATTTTTTAATAGTAGGTTCGTTTAAGGATCTTTTTCGTAGATCCTACCGACTGCGCCAGTAAAATTTTACTATTAGCTTATTGGATTTAATTTTAATTTATTAACAAATTTAAATATTACAATACTTAGTAAATTAATACGTCACATTTCAATGTTTGCTTAATGACTGACTAATCCTTGCTTAATAACTGCTACAGAAGGTCATCTCGATTATTTCACTTCTAACGTATAAGACGTATAAGAGCGTATTGAGATTAATTTATTGTCTGAGTGAGTGTAGCAATGTCACTTACAACTATATCTGAACAATTTATAATTGACCCTGTGGGCACTCACATATGGCAACCCTTTTTGTCAGTTATTCTGTGGGCACACAGACAAGACGTATCACATCTGGCAACACCGTTTTGTCAGTTATTCATTATAGAAGCGTCACTCTTTATATAGACGCCATCAAAAATAGAAGTACTTTTAAATAAATAATTTGTAACGTTTCAATAATTGTGGTGATTCATTCGCCACATAATTGGTGACCCCTACTATTGAACAGCACACGTTAAATGAACCAACAACAAAATTGTGAAACGAAATCGGGCGATGGGTGGCCAGATTCGCAAGACGAGAACCTGACCGAGGAATTTTTTGAAACTAACACACCTTCCCAGCTCCCACCACTACAAGCTATGCACATCGACCGATTTGAACGAATCGAACTACCGCCGTTTTGGATCCAGCATACTTAAGGAAGCATTGCTCAACCATTATGCCATTCCTCAGGTACGCCGATTCAAAATGTTGCTATCCGGCGTCGAACTACGTGATCAACGGCCGTCTGAACTGCTGGCAGAAATTCACCGCTTGGGAGGAAATCACTTAGACGCAGCATTTGTGCGCACCATTTGGTTTGACCGCCTTCCTCTACAAATACAACTAACACTTGCTGCCACTGGTGAAGAAAACAACACTATTCTCGCGCGAACAGCAGATCGCCTCATGGAAGTTCAGCGAGGACATGAAGATCCCGGTATAATGGCTGCGACCCACAAAATCGCTGTTGGTAATGACGTAAAAGAACAACTTGACGAGTTGGCACGGCAAGTCGAAAAGCTGGCTCAGAGGCTCGACAAAGCATCATTCAACGAAAGCAATCGCAATAAAAATACACAAAGTGCATCACAGGACAATGCTACAAGCTCACCATGTTATTATCATCGAAAATTTGGTCAACGTGCACACGGCCCTGTACGTTTCAGGGAAACACAAACGGCCCCCAGTAGACACGGCGTATGCTGGTGGCAACATAACACAACGCCGACTAATCGTTTACGACCGCAGATCGGGTACAAAATTCCTCGTCGACACTGGCGCGGATATTTCGGTAACTCCACTTTCTCATAAAAACAAGAAAAAGCCAACACCTTTTCGACTGCAAGCTGCAAACGGTAGCGAAACCTACGGGGATAAGGCACTCACCCTCAACATAGGGCTACGGCATCCGATCCATTGGATATTCTGTATAGCTAACGTACCATATCCAATCATCGGTGCAGATCTCATCCATAAATTTGGATTAGTTGTGGACCTCAAACGTGGTCGCTTGGTTGACCCTGATTCAAACTCGCACAGTGCAGGCCATTATGCAACCGCCCCCATTACAGCGGTCACGGCCCTAACCGAGAGCAATAAATTTACGGCTATCCTCAAAGATTTTCCAGAACTATTGGGAAACCCCTCGAACCGCACAGCAACCAAACACTCCGTCAAACATTTCATCCCTACCACCGGACCACCGTGCATGCAACGTGTTCGACCATCGGGCTCCGAAACGCGGCACAGTCTTTTCAGCGCTTTATCAACGAAGCACTCACGTGCCTCGATTGCGTTTATGCTTACATCGACGACCTGCTGATAGCATCATCCAGTGAACAACAACACATACAACACCTCCGGTTAGTATTTCAGCGGCTTAGCCAATACGGCCTGTGCATTAATGCGGAAAAATGTGTTTTGGGTGCTTCTGAAGTCGACTTCTTGGGATATAAAATTTCGAAACTCGGTTCCGCACCACTTCCAAGCCGAGTCCAGGCGCTACGGAGTTTCCCAAAACCTAAAAGAATTTTAGAGCTAAGAAGATTCCTCGGTGCAATAAACTTCTACCGACGACACATCAGAAACGCTGCCAAGTACTTTAGGCACTGGGTTGAAGGTCGTGAGTTTGTTGTCAGGACAGATCTTAAGCCATTGACTTTTGCGTTCCATCAACAATCGGATAAATCCTCACCTCGCCAGATCAGAAAGCTAGGATTCATCAGCCAATTCACGAACAACATTGAATACATATCCGGTTCAGACAACAACGTCGCTTACACCTTTTCACGTGTTGAAACAATGCATCTACCAGCAGTTATTGACTACAATGAGCTGCCCCGAGCGCAGGCCTTGGACGAAGAGCTGCAGCAACTTCTTACAAATAACGAAACATCATTAAGGTTTCAAACGCTTACCTTTGATCCCAACGGGCAGACTATTTATTGTGACGTTTCAACAAATAACATCAGACCTTTCGTGCCAGCACCGCTACGTCAGAAAATTTTCCAAACTTTACACAACCTCGCACATCCCAGCGGCAGAGTGACAGTGAAACTCATCGCTCAAAGATACGTATGGCCATCAATGAACAAAGATGTTACGCAATGGGCCCGAGAATGTGTCCCATGTCAACGTTCCAAAATAGGTCGCCATGTACACGCAGCACCCGCCACATTCCTTATTCCGGACGAGAGATTCGATCATGTTCATTTGGATCTAGTCGGACCTTTACCGGACTCTCACGGATTCAAGTACTGCATGACTATGGTCGAGCGATTTACGAAATGGCCAGAAGCGGTACCCATTAAAGACATAACGGCAAGCACGGTTGCCAACACGTTCTACTCCCATTGGATCGCCCGCTACGGATGCCCCAAGCTACTCACTATCGATCAAGGTACCCAATTCGAAAGTGCGCTTTTTACAGCCCTAGCACGGTTAGTCGGCTGCAAACGTATTCGCACCACGGCATACCACCCAGCAGCAAACGGTCTGGTAGAAAGGTGGCACCGCACGCTCAAAGCCGCCATTATGTGTCATCAAATCTCTCAGTGGACTCAGGTTCTACCAACAGTATTATTGGGATTGAGAACTTGTTACAACGAAGACTTAAAGACATCACCAGCCGAATATCTATATGGGACAACACTCCGGGTTCCTGGCGAATTTTTCTCAGATGGAGATCCACCAGGAGATTCCCAATTTTTCCTTGAAGGTTTTCGCTCACATATGAGGAAAATCAGACCAGTCCCTTCAACCCACCATTGCCGTCAGAAAACGTTCTGTTTCAAAGGACTGTCAACATGCACACACGTATTCCTGAGGATCGACGCAACTAAACGACCACTTGACCGGCCATATTCAGGCCCACACAAAGTGATCAAAAGACTTGATGAACGTGTTTTTGCCATCGAGGTTAACGGCAAGGTTATAAATGTAAGCATCGAGCGCCTAAAACCAGCTCATTTGGCCAATGATGAAGTATTCCACAGCACGCCACATAGACGCATTCTCACCGAGCCAACGAATTCGCCACGTACATCAACCAGCCTACCCATGCACCTAAGTACCTGAAACATTTGCACCCGCGCTAGAATCTGATATTGAAACTCAACCTCAAAAAGTCCAGCAAGTCTTTATTTGGGGGGAGTAGTGTGGGCACTCACATATGGCAACCCTGTTTGTCAGTTATTCTGTGGGCACACAGACAAGACGTATCACATCTGGCAACACTGTTTTGTCAGTTATTCATTCTAGAAGCGTCACTCTTTATATAGACGCCATCAAGAATAGAAGTACTTTTAAATAAATAATTTGTAACGTTTTAATAATTGTGGTGTTTCATTCGCCACAACCCTATAAAATGTAAACAAAAGGGTATGACCTAGATGTAAACAAGGGTTGTTGACTTCGGTAAAGCTAAGCTAACAGCCCTTTTCTCAAGCACTAACAAAAACCACCACCCTCACTATTGTGAGGTTTTCCGTATGATGACGTGATTTCAAAGGAAAAATCCTCGAAAATACCTCACAAATTTGTGGTGTGTGAAAACAAAACTCACAGTACTAAATCGGTATGTAAACAAAAACCACTGTACCCTACCAGTAGTTGTGTGATTTTATTTTGCATTTTTGACTAAAAAAATGTTGAAATGATTCTTACATGAATATTGAACACATGCTTATGTGTTGAAATATAATTTTTTTAATTTATGAATTGTTGTGACTTTTAACATAAAACGATAGACAGTAGTTTATGCCGGTCCTGAGGTCTCAAACTACCTCATCACCAAGTTTCAGCTAAATTGGTTCAGCCATTCTTGAGTGATAAATATAGACATAAATTCCGAAATCGAAGCCTCCGTTAGGGCCTTCTCCAGGACAAAAGGAATATTCGTGCAAATTTTCACTTCTTTTCGTGCTGTGGTTCGGGCGTAATGTGCAGACATACAAAAAAGGCGTATCATTTTTATATAAGACATAAGTATTTGTCTATTACAATAAATATGTAACTTCAGGTGTTTGTACATTTTACTTCCTTCTAAGTAAATTTTTATAGTAAGGGAAGTATCCAAAGCCGGATTGCGGAACTTTAAGCCCCTAAACCTAACCTCTCCCACGGAACCACCGGCTAATAGCACAACCAGTGAAAAACGTAGAATCGTGGCTCGTGTCAGCTGGCACGACCTATCTTATGGGCGCGCAATGTAACTGAACAGTGAAAAACGCTACTCGATAAACTGTAGTACATATTATCAACTTTTATAATTCAATCTGTTCAATATGTTTCAATACGTTTGAAATTTTCTTAAAATAACTCAAAATCAGAGTCGAATGCTATTATTTATAAATATATAAACTATTTTTAATATTTTGTTTTCAGTTTTGATATTTTATATTATAAAAAATTGTAATTGAAAACATAAATGTGCTCAAAACTATACATGCGTATTGGGCAATGGCAACATTGTTCAAATGAAAACAAACAAAGATGGCTGATTTCTGCGTTTTTGCCACGTTTTTCACTCATAAGTATGAATAAAAAGACATACATATGTACACATACAAGGTTCGTTCCAAAGTAAACAGGAATCTAGTGCCGCCTGGTGGCGCCATCTATATGTCGACTAAAGCGTTAGAATCTGCTATCTTTATCGATTATGAGTTTTTCATAAAATTTCATCGATTGGATGTGAAGTTATTGCGTTTTAAGTGTCAGTATGTTTGTGCTATCGGTGTGGAAATGAGCTTCGAACAAAGAGCCAACTCTTAAACTAAATTCTGTTTTAAAATTGGTAAAACTTTTTCCGAAACGTTTCAATTGATGAAACAAATCTATGGCGATGGTTGGCTATCCCGTAGCAGAGTGCATGAGTGGTTTCAACGGTTTCAAAGAGGTCGTGAGGACATAAATGACGATCAACAGTGGGCCAATCAAAATCCGTGATCACCGGAAATTCCATGGAAACTGTGCGTGAATTCATCAAAAATCAGCCGAAATCGTCATTGAAATTCATGGAAATGGAATTCCAAAACATCGATTTATCGCATTTTGACCGAACAGTTGACTGTCAAAGGTGAATATAATGTTAATTTGTTTTTATGATTCCAAAGGTATTGTCCACAAAGAATTTGTTCCACCCGGTCAAAACGTTAATGCGGTATTCTACCTTGGAGTTTTGAAGCGTTTGGTGCGCCGTATTCGACGTGTTCGGCCAGAATATCGCGAAGATGAAAGTTGGCGTTTGTTGCACGATAATGCGCCGTCTCATCGATCGACGCTTGTGACCGATTATTTGACCAAAAATGACATTTTAACCATTAGCCACTCTCCGTATTCACATGATATGGCACCTTGTGACTTCTTCCTTTTCGGGAAAATGCATTTCCCCATGAAAGGAAAGCGGGTTGCAGACGTAGAAGCCATTCAAAAGGCTTGCACCGGTATACTGGCGGCCATACCGGCCATCGAGCTAAAAAACTCGTTCGACATGCTTTCGGACCGTGCAAAAAGCTGTATTGAAGCAGAAGGAGACTATTTTGAAAAGAATAAATTGATTTTTCCTAAAAAACCATTTGTTCTGTTTTTAACGCACCTTGTATTTATGTTTAAATAATTCAGACAAGATTTTATTTTTAAATATACATATATGTATTGAATACATGTGCGGATGAAAATGTATTTATGTTGAAATAATACCCTGTGATGCTGCAGCTGCTCCTGAGTTGTTCTTTCACATTTCGAAGTCCTAAAAAGGAATAAAACTATTACACATATGTATATGCACCACATTTAATAGATTTGCAGAATTACTCACTTTTCTTAGTTGTCCATTTTTTTATTTTGCCTTGTTTGCTTTTGTAAAATAGCTGGTTCACAGCAAAGTGCTTTTCACCCCATCTGATGAGTGTTTTGTGCTTTTTTCTATTGAGGTTTGAGCAAGAATAACCTCATAAACCAGTTGTGAGGTTTTCTCATAATAGGGTTGTAAGGTGTCATTGTCACCACAAAATGTAAACAAAACGTTTATTGGTTTGCGGGAACACAGAAAAGACGTATCACATCTGGCAGCACTGTTTGTCAGTTATTCTATTATTTCATTCTCTTTATATTCTTCTTGGAAATTTGCAGTTTCAACTGAATTCTAAGCTTTTAGTTTTAAGAAGCGTCACTTCTTGTATAGACGCCAACAAGTGAAGAAGTCTTTTGAGTTATTATAATAAATAATCTGTAGTTTTATATAATTGTGGTGTTTCATTCGCCACATAACTGGTGACCGTTACAATTGAACAACACACCGTAACTGGAACAACTACAGTGTAACAACACTACATCACCTAGCCGCCCAGTTGCACCTACGAAGCCGCGCAACTGTAACTGGCGCAAACGACCAACGCAATACGCCACCTGTACGTCTACGGCCTCAGCAGCGGACAAGATATCCAATGGGCGTCCAGCACCGATCTTACGGGCCTCTCCCCAGCCATCATCGAAGCGCCAGCCATCACCCAGGCGCCAGCCGCCGGCGATGGTACCACAACCTACTACGTTAGAGCCAGCAATTTGTATCAGCCCAAGTTGATTGCCAGCACCACCGGTATATCGGCGCATTCGGCTGCTACAGCGCAAAAACATGTCCACAACCATCAACAACAACAACAGCAAAATCAGCACGTACTAATGCAACTGCAATCGCAGGTGCAACAGCAACAGCACAGCAACAGCAACAACGGACGCTACAACTGCAGTTACCATTTCAACATCACCTATATTAAACTTAAATTACTATATTTTCATCAGGACTTGTCGCTGGAGCAGCGCACATAAGTACAGTGCCGCTTATCTACCAACAGCAATCATCATCGTTATCTTGCTAGCAACAGTTCCTCCATATCCTGATGTACGAACTACCCAACTTCTGACCTCATCATCAACCAATATCACAACCTCCGACCACATATCAATTGTCGCAGGCACTACAAGCCGTCATCATGCAACACGCACAACCAAAAATGACGCTACAAACACTGCAGCACATGTCAACGGTACATATGATCGACATCATTTAGAGTCCACAATGTATCGCTTCATCTGCAGTGAATTCGGCTCAACTTTGGCAACACTTTGCATCAGTCGCCGCCTCCACGCTACATGCAACACTATCAAGTGCACAACGCCACAATCAGCCCCCGCCCAGGTTGCCAACCGGCCGCCACGCTACGCTTCGGCACCCTACATTTCGCACTACCAACAATGGTAACCCATCGCCAACTATTCATTTACGACCGCACATCGTGTACGAATTTCCTTGTCGACAATGGCACGGATTTCGGCAACTCCGCTTTCTCGTAAACTCAAAATAGTAACTTCTTTTCGACTGCAAGCTGCAAACGGTAGCAAAGTCGGAACCTACGGAGATAAGGGGCTTAACTCAGTCTCTCACGTTTAGGCTCCTGAGCAACCGTCGTAGCCCTAACCGAGAACTGCACAAATATCCAATCGGTCGCTTGTAGACCCTATCCTAGTCTCGCACGTGTAGGCTCCTATGCAACCGTCATAGCCCTAACCGAGAACTGCCCAACAACCACTTAATCATACCAATTGACCAGTGACAACAGTACGCCGCACAGACGTACTCTCACCGAACAAATAAATTCGCAGCAACTACTTAACCATACCAATTGACCAGTGACAACAGTACGCTGCACAGCCGTACTCTCACCAAGCAAATGAATTCGCTACATACATCAACCAGCCTAACTGCACCAAGCACCCGGACTAGGATCTAGTAAAGGAACTCAACCTTAAATAAGTCCAGCAGGACTTTATTTGAGGGGGAGTACTGTGGGCACACAGACAAGACGTATCACATCTGGCAGCACTGTTTGTCAGTTATTCTATTATTTCATTCTCTTTACATTCTTCCTGGAAATTTACAGTTTCAACTGAATTCTAAGCTTTTAGTTTTAAGAAGCGTCACTTCTTGTAGAGACGCCAACAAGTGAAGAAGTCTTTTGAGTTATTTTAATAAATAATCTGTAATTTTGTATAATTGTGGTGTTCATTCGCCACAGCTTCATAAAGGTAATTGTAGATAAAGGTTGCTTTTTATGCGACAACAAAATTCAATCATTTTAATTTTTTAATATATTTTTATTTGTATTTTTAAATGTACAAAATTTTTTTTTTTCGTTTTTTACATTTTTAATGCATTTGTTTTTTAAATCTAAGTAGTCACCAACAAAAAAAAGTAGTTCACTGGTCATGGTGATAGCAACTGTTCATATTATCTGAAATAAAAAAATCGAATGGATTATTATTGAGTAGTTCTGCGGCTATCGTCCCTACCAAATATAGTCAATTTCATTAAAAAAAATGTCGAACTTCAATAAAAAGTCACGAAAATCTTTTTTTTTTTTTGTTAAAAATCGTTTACAAAAGATATGAAAATATTTTCGAAAATAAACAATTCTGGTAGGGACGATAACTATAAATGAGTAGAAGAACATATGTAAATTTTAAAGCAATCGGTTGAATACTTTTTTTTTAGGACCATGATAGTTTCAGAAAATGATGACTCGAGAAAAATGCGTTAAGAAACGTAGCAGCTGCAGACTTGTCATGGCACCTGGTAGACAGTCGCTTACGACACGTCGGCGACTATCGAGCTGTAACTTATCAAATACTATGAATTTCGGTCTGAATTTTTCACAGCATGTTTTCAATAGGTTTTACTGTCAAAATATAAAAAAATCGATTTTAATGCGATTGATTAATATCAAGATAAAGATATTTGTATTTTCTTGTATGCTATAAGAAATGCCCATGTGAGGGTATTAAAGCTTCTGTGCTGCTTAAGTTAACGCCTTTTTTAGTTTCTATCTTCCATTGTTGAAAAGAGAACCCGATATGATTTTTCTTCCGAATTCATATTATATAAAGAAAAAGAATAGATCTTATGACATGACACTTCGAAATCCCGGTTTGAATACGCCGTACCTCCGCCGATCTGGCATTTATGTTGGGGAACATTGCAGTGTTACAATCAGAGATAAAGAGATGCCCAACTAATCTCTCATTGGAAGTGAGAGAGCAATAGCTAAACGTGAAAACCTCCTGAACTTTGGCAGCTGATCGAGTTCAGGAGGCTTTGACGTTTAGCAATTGGAAACGAGAAATAGTCAGATTGAAATCTTACCAAAAAGTATGTAAACGAAGTTATTTGTTGCATCGTTCAAGACCACTTATAAAAAATGTAAAACAATGAAAATTAAATAAATTTGTGAAATTTAAATGTATTTGATGAAATGTTTTGTAATGTGAACCATTTTAGTATTATTTTCAATGGAAAATTATTAAAAAATTTTATTAACTGAGAGCTAAGTCCTTTTATTGGGTATTGAAAGTTCAAAAGTCAATTGTTTTAACATACCATAAAAATACTTAAATAGTTTCTCCATATATTAAATAGCCACTGTATAGTAATTTTTTCGTAGTAAATGTTGGGTGTTTTAATTTATATACCCAAAAATTATTATTATTATTTTATTAGGAATAATATACAAAATATTAAACCTAATGGTAAGAAAGGAGTACAAGCTACTGTGGCCATCTCTACCGATATAATAGTATAAAGTTACAAAGTTTATATTTTATTATAAAAATTATATTCTTTTAGAAAATGGCATATGTTAACAATATTTGCGAAAAATGGTGTATTTAACAATGTTTGGTATTTACTAGAATTAAAGTGTTTTTGCCTAATACTCTCTAGTGCTGGACAGATATTGAATATATGTTCCATGGATAATGTGCTGGGGCAGAACGGGCATGATGGTACAGGATTGCCGCCAATAAGATGTTGGTGAGTGATTTGCGTGTGTCCGATCCTTAATCGAGTAAAAATTGTTGCTTGCTGTCTTGAGATGTTTTTGGGGTAGCGTACCTTTTCGCGTAGTTTGTTTAGGATTGCGTATTTGTGCTTAAATTTCTTCCAGTCTGCAACTTTCTTTTCATATGTGTGTCTGCTTAACATTTTTCTGAGATCATTTTGGTCTTGCACTTCGTTAAGAAAAGTGGGGGCAGATTCGAAGAATTTTGCCGCGTTGTCAGCATATTCGTTCCCAAGAATTACAACGTGACCTGGCACCCAAAGAAGAGCTATTTTTCTTTTATGTTTAATCTATTCTTAGATATTACTATGGAATTCTTTCGAATGTTGCGTATGGCGTTCAGGCAGGAGAAGTTGTCTGAGCAAATAAGGAATTTGCCTTTTTGTAAGATAGCATATATTAACGAAATATAAATACATACGTATGTTAATTCCAATTGCCTCGGCGGTAAATACGGACGAATATGATGGAAGAATTCCGCCAGTAATAGTTGTCCCGTTAGCTGTGGTAACAGCATAGGCTGTATTAGTTAATTTGGACCCATCTGTAAAAATTTATTTAATTTTTATTCTTATAGACGTTGATTACTTCAAAGTTTTGTTGAAAAACTGTGTTACTGGTGGTGGATTTTTTGAATTTATGTAGAGATGTATTTATTGAAACTTCACTAATCAGCCATTCAGGTTGAGTGTATAAAATTTCGATGTGAGATGAATGTTTAAAGTTTTTGCAAACTGAAGACAGTGGCGGAGGGTAGATTTGAGCTGAAAATTCATTTTGTGTTTTGCTGCAAACGTTATACATTCGAGCGCTCGAAAAAAATAACCCTGGTCGGTCCAACACCCCGGCGTTCATAATTCTTCTGTGTCCAACTTCTTTTTCTTTCTGCAATAATAATGAATTATAAATTTTTGTATTACGTATTTCTCATTTTTACCAATTCTCGTTCAGACCCGAATATTGAGAATATCGATATTTTAATTTCTTTTTATTTTTCCAATTATTATTATTTTCTTATTATGTATTTCTCATTTTTACCAATTCTCGTTCCGACCCGAATATTGAGAATATCGATATTTTAATTTCTTTTTTATTTTTCCAATTATTATTATTTTCCTATTATGTATTTCTCATTTTTACCAATTCTCGTTCAGACTCGAATATTGAGAATATCGTAATTTTAATTTCTTTTTATTTTTCCAATTATTATTATTTTTCTATTACGTGTCTCTCATTTTTATCTATTCTTGTTTAGTCTCGAATATCGAGAGTATCAATATTTCGAAACCGATCGCTGCTTGTATCACCAGTACCCAATTGAATTTCGAACAGTGATGCCATTTATAGCGTAAAAATCGTGCAAAATCATAATATTTATTTTTGTTTTTATTACAAAAAAACATAAAAATAGATAACGCGAAATATATATTCGTGAATTGGAATTGAAAACGAATTTTTTAAGACATTTCCCGTGAAAATTGGTGCACGTTTTCGGAAAAGCCGCTCTGCTGAACATTTACCTTTGGCTCATTATAAAAAATAATCGTATCAAACATAATCGAACTGCCTTTAGTAGCAGACAAAGTACAACCGACCCACTTTTGCAACTGCAACATTTTGTATCCGATTCGATTGCCACAAAAAACCACGCCACAATCTTGGCTACCGACTTCGAGAAAGCCTTTGATCGAGTTGGCGTTCACGCAGTACTGAGCCAACTTGCAGACTGGAAGGTTGGTTCAAAAGCTTTTATGATCATAAAAGCGTTTATGATCCACCGACAGTTCCGAGTTCGGGTTAATAATACTTTTTCCAAGATAAACCCTCTTGACAACGGTATACCCCAAGGCTCCCCCCTATCCGTAGTACTTTTCATTATTGCGTTTGATAAACTCATATCAATATGCCTAAATATAAAAAATATTAAAATAACTATGTGTGCCGGTGATTCTTTTATTTACACTAATTTGAAAGATCCACAGGCAACCTATGATGTTTTCAATGAAGTACTTCTTCTTTTTCTTTACTGGCGTAGACACCGCTTACGCGATTATAGCCGAGTCAACAACAGCGCGCCAGTCGTTTCTTCTTTTCGCTACGTGGCGCCAATTGGATATTCCAAGCGAAGTCAAGTCCTTCTCCACTTGGTCCTTCCAACGGAGTTGAGGTCTTCCTCTTCCTCTGCTTCCCCCGGCGGGTACTGCGCCGAATACTTTTAGAGCTGGAGTATTTTCGTCCATTCTGACGATGGAGTGATGTGTAGAAGTTCACGCAAGTGAGGAAAGTTCTCTGATCGCCATTCACTTGGGAGTGGCCAGAAACGATTCTTTTACATATGGCTCAAGCAGCTCACGACTTCCGGTCTTTGACCAAGTATCCTCTGGGTAGCCTAAGAACATCCGTTTGAAGGCGACCTAAAGTGAGAAGGAGAAACATCTCCAGCATATGGTTGTGCCCTAGGTTTGGGACCCGCCACGTAAAAAACACCCCCAATGAAAATTAGCAATCGGCCTCGGATGAGAGACCCCCCTTTTGATGACGACCATGGCAAACGAAATAAGGACTACGAATTGAGGGCATGAACCTGGAATGTCCGGTCCTTAATTGGTAAGATGCCGCTGCTCAGCTGGTTGATGTCCTCACAATGAAGTACTTACAAAGTTTAAAAAATGGGACTCACTTTATGGAACATCTATCTCAACTTCTAAATGTAAATTATTACATATTTGTAATAAAAAAAAATGTTCATACCCGGATCTAATTTTCGACAATATTTTAATAACTCGTGTAAATAACTTAAAAATAATAGGATTATATTTTGACAATAAGTTTACATTTAAGTATTACTGTATCAACCTTAGAAAATCGCATTCCAGTAGACTAAACATAATTAAGTATTTATGTAGCAAACGGTTATTTATAATACAAATCCACTTTTGCGAGCGCTCGAAAAAAAAATAACCCTGGTCTGTCCAACACTCCGGCGTTCAGAATTCTTCTGTGTCCAACTTCTTCTTCTTTCGGCAATAATAATGAATTATAAATTTTTCTATTATGTATTTCTCATTCTTATCAATTCTCGTTCAGACTCAAATATCGAGAGTATCGATAATTCCAAAACGATCAGTGCATGAATCAATAGATTCGAATTTACAACAGCGATGTCATAATTTCGAACATAACCTTGCCATTTTCGTTGAAGTGAAGTGATTGTGAAGTTTTATAAAAATAACAATAAAAACAATTTCTCTAATTAATTAATTAAAGAACATCAATAATTACGTGTATATAATTGATAGAAAATATATTTTTAACATCTAAAGACGTGTTAAGTGCAAAAGTGAATTTTTGATTTCGGGAAAGACGATGTTTTTCTATTAAAACAAAGAAAATATTGTTTTTAAAAGCACGCGCATATTCGTAAAGTAGAACTAAAAACGAGTATTTTAAGACATTTTGCGTGAAAATTGGTGCACGTTTTCGGAAAAGCCGCTCTGCTGAACATTTACCGAAGAAACCAAGTTCGACGGCTTATGTGGTTTGATTATTGTAATGACTGAGGCAGTTTTCCAAGCATGAGGATAGTAGCCTTTCGCAAAGATATTGTTATAGAGGGATAGTAATTTTTATTTGGCAATTACAGGTAGATTTGATAGCATCGGATAAGATATACGATCGATGCCAAGTGTTTTGCCTTTTGCAAGTACGACTGCAGATTCCAGTTCACAGTCTGTTATCGTATTGTCTAAGTGTATTGCCGGTATGGAAAGGTTTATAGAAGCGTAGTGCATTGAAAGCCAACGATGTTTTTTCTGAATTTATTTTTCAGAAAAGTTATTGTCAACTGAATATTGAGACCAATGTTGTGCAAAAGCTGCTCCGATATCTATGGAGTCGCATAGAACTGTTCCCTCGGATTGAATAACTGCTATAAGGGGGTGTGGGATAGTGGTTAGAAGTTTGATGTCATGCCAAATTTTTTTGGAAGGTGATGAAGTGGAAATATGCGAGGTGAAAGTTTCAAAATTCTCTCTCTTGGCTGCCTTGGCCGCTCTTTTAAAATGAGGATTCGAGTTTTTGAAGTTCATTATATTTGCATCGGTTATGGAATTTCTTAGAGTTTTCCAGCATTCAATTTTTTGGGTCCGAAGGTCTTGAAGCTCTTTATTCCACCAAATGGGAGAGGCTTTGGAAATTTTTCTCTCACTTTGGGCAATTGATTTGTTAGCCGCTGAGCGTATAGTTTTTGTAATAAAAGAGGTTTCTTGGTTTATATTGCCTGTCGGCGAGTAATTCATACTATTTAATACTTCTGCTTGAAATTTGTCCCACTTGGCTGGGTCTGTCTTAGACCAAGGGAGGTGAGTGTATTTTGTAGGATGTAGGACAGTAGCAATATTTATTGATATTGGGAAGTGGTCACTACCTTTAAGTTCGGAAAAAACACTCCACTCGATGCTGGGAGACAGTTCGGGATAAGAAAACGAGACGTCTACATTAGTGAACGTTGAATGAGTTGAGAAGTGGGTGGGAGCGCCAAGTAATGACAATTGGTGGTTTTTTATAGAGTTTTCAATTATCAAGCCCCATGGATTTGATTTGGGAGAGCCCCAAAGTGGGTTCCAAGCTTTGAAGCCGCCAACCCATAGCAAAGGTTTGGTAGGCTGATGATATATACACTAGGGTGTGTCATTCTGAGGCAACTTTTTTTTCAACTGAAAAACAGGCTAAAAATTTTCGAAAATGTGAAAAAGAAAGTCACTCAAAAGATGAGCTCTTAATATTAATATTAAGAGGTGCCTATTTCAAATTTTCTGTTTCCCATATAAATTACATGGTAAAAAAAATCATTTTTTTGGTGGTGGTTATTGTGTGGAGGTTATTATATGTGCACGCGATGGCTGCCAGTAGGGATGGTAAACTCGATTCCGATTCTACTCAAAAATCGAGTTTTCTCGTAAAATAATCGATTTTTCGAATGTCAAGAATCGATTCTTATCGACTTCGACTACTGAAGATCGATTCCGATCTCATAATGACACACCCTAATACACACCTTAACTCGGATTCGTTAAAAGTTGGCGGGGGGGGGAATGTATGTATTAACAACACAAATTGGATGCTTAATGCCCCTATTGCGGTTTTCAACCCGACTTGGTCGAATTGAAGTTAAGGCAATTCAACTTCAGATCAACCAAACCCTTTTTCGGTATTGCGAACTTCAACTGGGTTCAGTCGAAGTATGATTGGCGTTGCCAACCGAAGAAAGGAAATTTTGACAGATAGTGAAACAGCTAAAATTTTTTAAACGACATATTTAAACAATTGAATTCAGTTGTCGCTCGAGTTAATACATGACTTACACTGAACCCAACTGATAATAGCTACCACACATATACATATGTACATCTGCCTAGCAGTAAGCTGACATCACTTACTATAAGATAACACTATCCAAATAACTAAACTAATTGTCATCCACATCAGTACTTTTCCACTTCAGTACTTTTCCACAATAGAATAGAAACCACAAAACTACAACTGATAAACATATTACTTTGAAGCTAAGTTTTTTGTATAAATACAAGCACCCGCTTGTATACAACATCTTTTTTTTTGTTCATTAAGTGATTAAATAAAGATCGCTCTACGGAGCTAAAAATATATTTTTTATAAAATAATAAAGTGTAAACTTTAATTGACGCCCGAGCGACACACTAACTAATAAAAAGGAATCAGAATAAATTCCTTAACAAGTGAAGGATATAAAAACATATTCTAGGAAAGTGTCCCAAAACTAAAAAGGACCTGTCAACAAAAAAGGATTCGATACAAAAATCCTTCAAGGACAAGAAATAAGGTTGAATTCAGTAACTAAAATTCAAGCAAATTTTCAAAACGGTTCAAAACTTAAAAACAAAACAAGAAAAAACAAAATAAAATGGCACAACAAGCAGCAGAGATCCAAGCACTCCAAGCGATGGTACTTGATTTGCAGAGGAAATTCGCCGAAGCTCAAATAGGTAATACACCAATAATAGAAGCCCAGGATGAAATCTGTACATACACTGATCCCAAAGAAGTCGACTTAGGACTCTTCAAATCAGCAATAACAGTGTTTAGTGGAGATTGTCACGAATACAGAAATTGGAGAAAACTAGCAATAACTCTAATGAATAATGTGAAAATATTTCGTGGACAAAACATTTACACTGAAGCCCTGATCCTTCTCAGAGGAAAGATCACAGGACGAGCTGCACAAATCCTCATCAACAACAACACAAAGCTAAACTTCGATGAAATCATAGACCGCCTAGACGACTCATATGCAGATCAACGCCCACTCTATGTACTCGAGGAAGACATGATGAGAATACGACAAGGAGAAAAACCTCTCCACATATACTATGATCACCTGAACCAAGCACTCAACGGAGTATTATCCAAGATAGAAATGTCACACAAAAATGAATTTGTGATAGAAGCTCTATCAAAAGAAGTGCAACTAAAAGCGATACGTACATTTATTGCAGGGTGAAAAAATACAGCAACAAAAAACGCACTGTACTCCAGAAATTGCTCAAACCTGATGGAAGCCTACGGTATAGCAAGGACCATGCAACATCACACTCATTATCACCAACTGGAACACATACCCAGAACATACCAGAAGAGTCAGCAACAATGGCAGAGACAACAAATATACCCACCTCTTCAACCAACTTTCGTGCAACAAACACAGCCAGTGGTACCAATGGATGTAGATCCTTCCTCAACAAGATTCAGAAGACAACCATACAATCCACAACCACCACAATTTCAGCAGACAAGCAGACAAACACCGAATCCCTTCAAAACAGTAATGCAACGAGTAGGAGAACAATTCAAGAGAAGCAGAGACGAATCATCAAATATAAATCAACGCAAAGCGCAGCGGATCAACCAAATGAATGATGCACAAACTAATGAAGATAACATATCACTCTACAATGAAGCAGCTAGCGTAAGTTATAAAAATACTAACCAACAAAAACATTTTTTTATAAGGCATCACGGTCTTCCAACACTCCGACGTACTGCACCAGACGGAAGATACGTGTATATACTAATAGATACAGGTGCCACAAGTAGTTATGTAAGTAAAGACTATCCATTTGCAGAAAGAATTTTTTTTTTTTTATTTTATTTTATAAAAGCTTACATAATAATACAATTATTATACAAACTTAAGAAAATACGCAGCACTAGCATCATGGGCTATCGGCCGACTGGTTATGTTATATGCGTGTCGAAGAAGGTCGCTGTCTTCAAAAAAAGTTGTAGATTTTCGAAATGTTGTTGAGCTTGAGGGATCCATCAATAAAAATTATTGGATCAGTATTATTGAAGTTTGACAGTCTATGAGTTTGAAGTGCTGGACAATGTTGCAGAAGATGCAATAGATTTAAATCTGAATCACAAAATGGGCATTGGTTGATCTGAGTGCCATTTAGTATGTGAGCGTGTGTGATAATGGAGTGGCCAATGCGAAGTCTGATATATGGAATGATATAATTAGATGAAAGCGATGACGGAAAGGATGGTTTGATACGATTTGAATTTATTCTAGAGTAGTGGTGTCTGTAATTCATCCAATCAAGCGCCAATTTAGTGGATCTTTGTTGAATAATAAGCCGTTTTATATCACTCTTAACAAACAAGGCAGATGTAATTGTTGGAGTGATGCACACCTCCTTAGCCACCGAGTCCGCAAAAGTATTTCCAATGATTCCAGAGTGACCGGGTATCCACATTATTTTTAGTCTATGTGCTAACGAAAACAACAGCGATCTAATGCCAATAATGACGTCATTGTAGTTACTGCGGTTTTTTAAAGCTTGAAAACACGATAGACTATATGTACAGATGATGAATGTACCAAGTTGCCTTTTGTTGGGCATACTGGACAGCTTTGAGAATACCCGTAGCTTCAGCGGTAAAAATTGAACAAAATGGAAATAATAAACCATACGATATTCTTTGTTGGTTATCATCAACTACAGCAAAAGATGTATGCGACGATTTGGAGCCATCACCAGTATATATAAACTGCCAACCAAAAGATTTGAAGTGCGCAGATAATTCCAAAAAATCGAGATTTATACCCAGTGCTTGGAGTGATGGATTTGCGAAGAAAAGTAAGATCACTAATGAAAGAAGATTCATTTACTTTCCACGGTGGAATATATTTACTGCAAGGCAGCAATATTTTAAGCGGCAACTCATTGGTTTTAGCAAACAAAGCACTTTTAAAAATAGAAGACGGTATTTTAGGAGACCTCTTTCTGCAAAGTGATGATTGAAAGTCCTTTTTTATAGTAAAGTTCGTGCTGAGTATGAGTTTTGAATAAAGCTTATTTAAGCTATCTTCCACTGCATCTTTTAGAGAAGGTAGGCCAGCTTCCGTCAGTATGTTTTTAATTGGCGATGTTGGAAACACTCGAAGAGAACAACGAACTGAAGAATGATAGGGCGCAGCAAGCATCTTTAGATGATTCTTAGAATGATGTCCATAAATTTCCAAGCCATAATTAATTACAGATGAGATGAGGGCTTTAGTGACGTTGACCAGTAAAGCCGAGCCGATGAGTGAGCGCTTACATGAGAGGTATTTAATAATATTTAAATTAACAAAAAGTCTTTTTCTTATATACTGACAATGTTTCTTAAATGTATACTTAGAGTCTAATACAATACCAAGGAACTTAATACTATCTGTACACAAAATGTTTGTATTATCAAATGTGAGCGTTGGGATAGTACATTGATGTTTTTTACAAATATGAAAAAGTTTCGATTTAGGAAAAGATATTGATGTGCCTGAAGTAGAGGACCAACGAGAAAGACGCAATAAAATTTCAGAGAAAGTAATTGTTACTGAAGTCAAATTTGAAGTTTTTGAGAATAAAATTAAATCATCAGCATAAATCTGATGCCGGATAGTAACAAAATCTGATAGAATGGTACTGATTTCATCAAATGCAATAGTAAATAGGATCACCGAGAGCGGTGACCCTTGTGGGGTACCATTATCTAATGGTAGAACAGAGGATGAAACATTGGATATGATAACACTTAATTTTACGGTTGATAGGAAAGATTTGACAAAGTTAAAAATACGAGAACCCACTCTCCACCTACTAAGCTGTCTTAACACTACATGAATCCCAATCCTGTCAAATGCTTTTAGGAAATCTAAAGAAAGAATAGAAACATGATTTTTGTGGGACAGAGTATCAGAGATAAAGTGATCAAGGTGCAGGAGAGCATCCAACGTACCCTGCCCCCTCTTGAAAGCAACTTGGTTGTGCGAAATGAGATTATTAGATTGAGCATACCAGGCGAGTCTAGTAGCAATAATCTTTTCAATCAATTTACCAAGGCAAGGAAGAAGGGAAATGGGACGATAACTGCTGACCACACCAGGAGGTTTACCAGGTTTTAAAATAGGAATAATCGCGCTAGTCTTCCAGAGGACAGGGTAGTTGCCACTGAGAAAAATACTATTGTAAAGTTTGACTAGACGGGATATAAGGAATGGAGGAAGGTGCTTGATGATAAGGTAAGAGATTTTATCAATGCCAGGAGTTTTGCCCTTGACTGACGAGAGGGCTAAATTAAAATCAAGTTCAGATATATCGGCATCTAAATATTCAGCTGATTGAGATAAGGTGGAAGGAGGAAGGTAAGGAGAGCAAAGAGAAGAAAGTTTACTAGAGGAAAATCAGAAGAGAAATTGGAGTCCAAAGAAATATTGGAAAAGTGGGTGGCAAACTCTAAGGCTATATCTTTGGGATATAGTAGAGTGCCCCGAGGAGTATTTAAATAAGTGATAGGAGAAGAAGGTGATAAACCAGCCAGTCTTTTCATATCAGTCCAGATTTTTCTAGAATCCGAAGAAGAAGTGATATTATTCGTAAATTCTTGGAAACAATGAACCTTAGCAGCCTTAGCTTTATGGCGAAAAAGTGCATTGGATTTTTTGTAAGCTATTAAGTTTGCACTAGAACGTAAACGTTTAAATTGATGCCATGCGATCTGTTTCAGATTTCTTAGTGCAGAAAGCTCATTATTATTCCACCAAAGAGGAGCAAGCTTGACTGGTTTAGAAGAAGAAAGGGGAAAAGAATAGTTAGAAGCAGAACGTATAATTTTTTGGATTCTAGAAGCCTTCTTGATTTATATTGGAAGAAAGGGAAATAACGTGAATGCGATAAACAGGCTTCTTCAAACCTATCCCAATCAGCCGAATCAGTTTTAAACCGAATCCTGGGCTTAAAAAATGAATGAGGGCGAGAAGTAGATATTTTGGAAAGGATGGGAAAATGATCACTGCCATGGAGATCATCAATACAACACCAGGATATTTTTGAGGAGAGGGAGGCAGAACATATGGAAAGATCAATATTAGTGAAGGTAGAGTTAGTGGAAAAATGGGTGGGGGAACCATCATTTAAAACAATGCAGTTGGATCTTAGTAAGGCATCCCCAATGCTACGTCCCTTGGAGTTAGCCGAAGCAGAGCCCCAAAGGGGACTCCAAGCATTGAAGTCACCACACAAGATAAAAGGATTTGAACCGGAAGGAATAAGATTTAAAAATTCAGTAGTAGAAAATGATTGATCAGGAGGGGAATAAGCACAGATGATTGAAATTTTATAGGGGGCGAGGATCTCAATAGCTACAGAAGAAAAAATTGAAAGGGGTATGGGAAGTAATACGTGAGGTAGATTTCTTTTAACTAGGATGGCAACTCCCTGCTTGTTGGTGGTGTTATGTGGGAGATTAATAAAATATCCCACATAAGCCCTAGGGGTAAAAGCTGAGGCATTATAAGATAGGTGAGTTTCATTCAACAGGATAATAGATGGATTGTACGATCCCATAAGTAACTCTAAGTTAATATAATTATTAACATAACCGTTAATGTTCCATTGAAGAAGTGTAATCATATCATATGTAAACTTATAAAAGAAAAAAGTTAAGCTACGAATATTTTATTTAAACTAAATGTCTTCATTGTAAGAAGGAAAATTGGGTAATGCAAGAGGATCTGGCGAGCAGGAGAGGGGGGGGGAGGGTGTGATAGGACAGGAGGAAAGGATATTGAGAGGAGAGTCAGAGATGGATAAAGGGGAAAAGAGAGGGGAAGGAGAAGTGACAGAAGAGGAGGTAGGATGGGTTGGAAGGGATTGTTTAGATGAATTGATGTCTGTAGTTGTTGTTAGATTAGTTTTGGTAGGATTGTTGGATTTGTTATTAGGTGTTGTTTCATTATTGATTTTATTAGTTTTGTTAGAAATTTTAGCTATAGAGGCAAAAGAGTTTGCATTAGAAGTTGTATGAGAAAATTGAATTTTATACTTGGTAACAGCTTCACGCATACTACATTTATAAATAGTTTTAATTTTTTAATATTTCTTTGGATTGTTGATATTTAGGGCAAGTATTAGATGATGCCGGGTGGTCGCCCGAGCAATTTTTTACACATTATTCTCTTTACATTCAGTAGGTGGGGTATGATCGGAAGGGAGGTTGCATGAGACACAAGAAGGTGAATTACGGCAGTATTTTGCTGTGTGGCCAATTAATTGACATTGCTTACAACGCATAGGATTAGGGTAATACGGACGGACAGTGAGGTTCCTCCAGGCAACATCAATTCTTTCAGGAAGTTTGTATTTATCAAAAGTTAATAAAACTACACCCGTAGGATTACGGGAGCCGTCAGCAATTCGTGAAAACTTATGTACAGCAGAAACACCCTGCTCCTTAAGACCATCAACAATATCTTCTTCTGATAAGTTATTCAGGAATGGGGCGTATATGGTGCCTTTAACCGTATTCAAAGTATTATGAAGCTTGACATTGATATGACCTCCGCCAGGTAAAATTTTTGCAGAAAGAAATTTGCTAGCTGTTTTGTTGTTATTTACAAAGAGCAGTAGGCTACCATCACGTAGCTCAGTAACTTTACTTACTTCCTTACTGATTGCTTGAATACCTTTATACGTAGCGAAGCATGATAACGAATTAAGTGGCTTGTTGTCGTCCAGAGATGACATGACCAAAAATTTTGGATCGTCCGTGTTTGAGACTGGTAATTCTGGAAATTGGTCTAACGGGATCGGATTTGGTTTTTTTCTTTTCTTTTTCATTATTGGAGATAATAGGGAAAACCTATTATCCCCTAATTTGGTGGCCCCAGGGGCCATAGTAAACGCGAATTTTAGTTTAACAAATTAAGAAATTAAGTGATTGAAAAGATATAAAACGATAAAAAAATTAATTCACAAACAAAGCACGAGCGTAATATAAACGCAGAACAAACCGTTATACCGTTTTAACAAACTCAATAAGCACAGAGCGAAAAGCAACCGGTTACGATGACAGTTCGACGGTGAATGCAGAAAGAATTAAATTAGACAAACCTATTAAATTCAATACATTACATGGAACTTCAGTAGTTACCCACAAAAGAGAAATTAATCTCGTAGGATTTGACTTAGATTTTTACGAAACAGAAGAATTAAAAGAATTTGATTCAATATTAGGAGAAGATTCTTTAAGAAAAATGAAAGCAAAAATAGATTTATTCGAATATTCTATAACATTTAAAAAAATATCTGAACAAGTAAAGGAAAAAATTAATTATACGATATGGAATAAAACCTATGAAAAATAAATACACGAGCTAATGAAGAATAATTATAATAATGAGATATTACCGTTTACAACAACGATACAAGCAGAAATTAGGACAGAGACTAAAGAGCCAGTCTGGGTTCGTCAATATCCATACCCTTATGCAGACCAAGATTTCGTAAAGCAAGAAATAGAAAAATTATTAAAAAACAACATTATTAAAGAAAGCAAGAGTCCATACAACTCACCAATATGGACAGTTTTAAAGAAAGGGCTAGACGAAGAGGGAAAACCAAAGAAACGAATGGTGATAGACTTTCAGAAACTGAATAAGCAAACGGTCGCAGATAGATATCCAATTCCAGATATAACAATGACGTTACAGAATTTAGGGAAAGCAAGATATTTTACAACACTAGATTTGGAATCTGGATTCCACCAAATATTAATTAAACCAGAAGATAGGGAAAAAACAGCCTTCTCGGTAAATGGAGCTGAAATATGAGTTCCTTCGATTACCGTTTGGATTAAAGAACGCTCCGGCAACATTTCAGAGATGTGTGGATGATATTCTCCGAACATATATTGGGAAGTGTGCATATGTCTATATCGACGACGTCTTGATCTACTCTGCTGACCCAGAGCAACATATCAAAGATGTTACAAATATAGTACAAACACTACACTCCGCAAATATGAAGATTTCGGAAGAAAAATCAAATTTTTTTCAAACAACTGAATTTCTGGGACACATAATCCATAACGGAAGAATCACCGTGGACCCTAGTAAGATAGACGCAATAAATAGATATAAAATTCTTGAAACACTAAAGGAATTACGATCATTTTTAGGACTAGCCTCCTATTATAGGAAATTCGTGAAGAACTTCGCACATATATGCAAGCCATTAACAATTTACCTAAGAGGAGAAAACGGAAATATTTCAAAAAATAAAAGTAAAAACGTAAAATTACAATTAGATAAAGAAGCACTAAATTCTATAAATGAAATAAAAAATAAATTAAAAGAAAAAGTTGAACTATATCAACCAGATTTTAATAAAGGATTTGACTTATCCACAGATGCTAGTAACTACGCAATAGGAGCAGTACTAAGCCAAGGAAGAAATCCTATATCATTCATATCAAGAACATTGACGAAAACGGAACAAAATTATTCTACAAATGAAAAGGAAATGTTAGCCATAATTTGGGCATTACAGAAATTTAGAAATTATTTATACGGAATAGCAGACCTAACTATATACACAGATCATCAGTCTTTAATATTTTCCATATCAGAAAAAAACCCGAATACTAAACTAAAGAGATGGAAAAATTTGATAGAAGAATGCGGTGCCAAGCTAAAATACAAACCAGGGCATGAAAATATTGTAGCAGACGCTTTATCACGACAAATAAACATAATGTCAGATACGTCAATGCACTCAGCTGAATCATCCGCACCAAGAAACATAAAAATGATAGCAAAACCATTAAATTCATTTCAAACCCAAATTATTTTAACACCGTCACAAACAAACGAAAAAACAGCAACAACTATATTTCCGCGACACGAACGATTCGAAATAAAATATTACACTGAAGAATATATGATTCAAACGTTAAAACAAATAATGAAACCTAAAATAGTAACAGCATTCCACACTGACTTAGAGACGTGGCATAAACACAAAGAAAAGATAGCAAACATATTTTCAACCTACTACAAAGTATTTACACAAAATAAACTACACGATATAATAGAACAAAAAGATAGGGAAAATATATTAGACTTTACACACAAGAGAGCACACAGAAACGCTCTAAACAACTATAAAGAAATATTAGAAACTTGTTATTGGCCAACACTAAAACTGAGACACAGAAAAGATGTGGTGAAAAATTGTGTCAACTGCATGGAGAATAAATATGAAAGGAAACCAATTAAACAATTATTAGGAAAAAGCCCAGTACCAAATACTCCAGGCACATCAGTACAAATGGACATATTTTATATAAATGGCAAAAGTTATCTCTCTTCTAGAGATAGATTTGCTAAATACGCATATTTTCGTAAATTAGGAAGTAAACTACATTTTCATGAAATAATAGAAGAAGTGTTATCACAAATTTTTCTGAACTGTACCGAACTCATGACCGATAATGAAAGCATATTCGTCGGCATAGGCACAACCGCATTATTAAATAAATTACAAATTAAACACGAAAAGACAGCAAATAATCATTCAACTTCCAACGCACAAGTAGAAAGGTTACATTCAACGATATTAGAAATCGCGAGGACTTTAGCTAACGACAGAACTACAACTACGGAAGAAGAAATATTCTCAGCAGTCAAGGAATATAACAGGACTATTCATTCGGTGATAAAGGAAAAACCAGTAGACTTATTTTTTAATCAAAAGGAAATTAACGAAAAAGTGAAAAATAATATAGAAAAAAACCAAGAACGTATGTTAGAATACCATAATAAAAAAAGAAGCCAAAAAGATTTTAAACCAGGACAAATAATTTATGAGAAAAGTAGTAGAAGACAAAAATATAACAAAAGATATATTAAACACATAGTAAAAGAAAATAAAGAAAATACGGTGCTTACAACGAAAAATAAACTAATTCACAAAGATAACATACGAAATGTACTACCCGATAATAATATTAATAATTCTAGTGAACAAATCACTACAATACCAAATAACTAATGTGGAAAATAAAAAGTTTATATTAACCGAGACATATCCGTCATACATTTATAATGAATCAGATTACTTATATCACATGATAAACTTAACAAAAATTTTAGAACATTATGACACACTCTCAACATTAGCTAAAAACTCTCCGGAATTACATAGGGACATAGCCTTAGTCAACAGAATTGAAGTGTTAAAAAATCAGTTAATAATTAGAAGAAAGAAAAGGAGCATAAATTTCTTAGGATCAGCACTTAGTTTTATAACAGGCGTACCAGATCATGATAAAAGTATATATATAGTAAAAAATAATAATAAACAGAGGTTAATCAACACTCACTTCATCAACAAGTAATGCCACAAGAAATACTCAAAGAACTTGAAGACTTAACTTTAACAATCAATTTCGCTAAAAATAAAAACTTTTACTCTGCATCGTTAAACACGGAAGATATAGAAAAAATTATTAAATTAGAGAATTCAGACATTCCTGTAATAAATATAATGGAATATGTATTCGGATATACACACTTGTAGAATTAATAACACATTTATTATTATATATAAATACCCCATAATTAAACAAAAATGTGAAACATATGATATTACACCAATAGCATATCGACATGGGAAGTTACAATTAGACAATAAAGTATCTAAATGTAAAAACGAAATAAAAAGAATTAACAAATGTAAAAATATTTTATCAAAATTTATATGTCAAGAAACTAAAACAGATACTTTTACAATACCAATGTTATTAAACCTCAAAGCACAATGCAATGTAAAAGAAGAATCAAATTAAGAAATAATGGAAATAAATGAAGGAAATATTTTAATAAATGGCAAAAATAAAATAAATAATGAAACTATCACAGGAACATACCTAGTGCAGTTTAAAGAAAATATAAAATTAAATAATATAACATTTCACAATCAAAACGAGGAAATAAAAAAATATATCCTGTCACAAGAAGAAAATAATATTAAAATCCTAGATATATTAGAATCAAACTCAAAATATAAATTTAATAACATTGAAAAACTACATAAATTTATTATACCATACGACGAACACCCAATACAAAGCATATTTGTAACCCTAATAATTATATGTATACTAGCTACAACAATATATCGGGTGATTTTTTAAGAGCTTGATAACTTTTTTTAAAAAAAAAACGCATAAAATTTGCAAAATCTCATCGGTTCTTTATTTGAAACGTTAGATTGGTTCATGACATTTACTTTTTGAAGATAATTTCATTTAAATGTTGACTCATGTGGTTTCAACAAGATGGCGCTACATGCCACACAGCTCGCGATTCTATGGCCATTTTGAGGGAAAACTTCGGAGAACAATTCATCTCAAGAAATGGACCCGTAAGTTGGCCACCAAGATCATGCGATTTAACGCCTTTAGACTATTTTTTGTGGTGCTACGTCAAGTCTAAAGTCTACAGAAATAAGCCAGCAACTATTCCAGCTTTGGAAGACAACATTTCCGAAGAAATTCGGGCTATTCCGGCCGAAATGCTCGAAAAAGTTGCCCAAAATTGGACTTTCCGAATGGACCACCTAAGACGCAGCCGCGGTCAACATTTAAATGAAATTATCTTCAAAAAGTAAATGTCATGAACCAATCTAACGTTTCAAATAAAGAACCGATGAGATTTTGCAAATTTTATGCGTTTTTTTTTTAAAAAAAGTTATCAAGCTCTTAAAAAATCACCCGATACTTAAGTTTTAAATTGTATTATGCCATATTGAAATGTAAAACTCTAAAACTTACAGAAAATCAACAAAAAAGATATGAACAAATACTGAAGGCTCAAGGATTGGAACATCTCATAAAGAAAGATGCAATCACAAGCGTATAAAAAGATCAGGAGATCTTTTCAATAAAGGAGGGGGGAGTTAATACATGACTTACACTGAACCCAACTGATAATAGCTACCACACATATACATCTGCCTAGCAGTAAGCTGACATCACTTACTATAAGATAACACTATCCAAATAACTAAACTAATTGTCATCCACATCAGTACTTTTCCACTTCAGTACTTTTCCACAATAGAATAGAAACCACAAAACTACAACTGATAAACATATTACTTTGAAGCTAAGTTTTTTGTATAAATACAAGCACCCGCTTGTATACAACATCTTTTTTTTCTGTTCATTAAGTGATTAAATAAAGATCGCTCTACGGAGCTAAAAATATATTTTTTATAAAACAATAAAGTGTAAACTTTAATTCTCGCGAAAAAGTGAATAAACATTAAAATAAATAAAAAATGGATATGAGTTTTGATTTATATTACAATGACGAAAATATTGGGGGCAAAATTGATGTGCTACGTATACGAAAAAGCCTTTGTGATCACTCAAATCCATTGGAGCTTCCAAATGCAAAGTAAACCATAGTTTTTTCACAACTGAGTGGCTTCTTAATAATATTTGTTGCAGATTCATAAGGTATTTTCGATTAAATAAAGAAGCATTTTGTTTTTTACTGAATGAGATGAAGGAACATTTCCACAAACATGTGCGAGGAGCGGCCATACCTCCTATATTAAAATTATGCGCAACTCTGCGTTTCCTTGCTGACGGTGGTTATCAAAAATGCAGTGGAAATGATTTTAACATTGGATTGGCGCAACCTACGACATCTTTAGTAATTAAAGAGGTTCTAAATATAACTGAACAACGTATTTGTGCCCAATGGATTAAAATTCCAATGACTGAGGAGGAGCAAAACGCTTCAAAAGTTTCATTTTATTCAAAAAGTGCTTTCCCGGAAGTAGTTGGTTGCATCGACGGGACTCATGTTCGCATAATTTCACCAAGAAAAGAAGTGCAACATCTTTATCTTAACAGAAAGGGCTACTACAATTTAAACGTGATGATTGTATGTATAAAATCTGAATTATATTAGAAACCAAATGGTCTAATTTCTTAATATTTTTAGCTTTGGGATTATAAAATGTCTATTCGGTATGTGGATGCTAGGCATGCAGGCGCAAGTCATGACTCTTTTGTTTTCAATGTTAGCGATTTGAAAGTGCATTTCCAGAACAACAAACAGAATAACACTTGGATCTTGGGTAAGACTTTATCGTATTTACTGCTAAATAAGTGGAGTAATGTAATTTCTTAGGCGACGCCGGCTATCCTCTGCACAAGTTTTTAATGACGCCTTATCGCTTGGCGGAAGCTTCTTCACCCCAAGCACGCTACAATACAGTACACTCAAAGGCCCGGAATATTGTAGAGCGGACAACTGGTGTACTCAAGAGTAGATTTCGATGTCTTTTATCTGTACGAGGTTTACATTACACTTCTGAAAAGGCTACGCAAATTGTGAATGCTTGTTGCGCATTTAAATTAAATAAATTCATTAAATAACAATACCACTTCATTCCAGAATAATTAAAAATAAAATAAAAAAATATTACTTTGTGTCTTAAACAACCAAAAATAGCAATTTTGAGGCGCTGCACCTCAATTTGAATTTATTGTTTCTAAATTGTGGCTTTCCTCTTCCTACTTCTGGAAACTTCTCCATTAACTCCACCAATTTTTTGAATTGCTTTTTTGTTGTAACTTTATTTTTTCTAAAAATTTATAAAAAATATTAATTAAAATTAATTTAACATTAATTAAAATAGTTATTTTACCCGTCCTCTATTTTTCTTTAATATTTTTTTGTATTTCACAGCACGAATGTTGAACTTCAACTGCTATTAAGCAGTTGAAGTTTATTTTTATACTAGTCAACCCCACTTGTACAGAGTTGAAAACCGCAATACCAAAAAAAAGTTGAAGTTCCATCATACTTCAACTGCAATTTTTTTTGACAGATTGAGTTGATGTCGGCAATACCGAATTTTTATACTTCGACCAAAATGCAGTTGAGTTGAAAACCGCAATATGGGCATAAGTTTTAATTTGATTGATATGGTAAACAGTGTTGAAGTAATATTAAAAATGTCATGAGGTATGTCTTTTAACTAGTATACTAACTCCTTGTTTGTTGGTTTGTATGTTGTATAAATTAAAAATGTAGCCAGTGTATTGTTTGGGAAAATGTGTTTTTGGATATTGGTTATTGGAATGTGAGTTTCCTGAATACATAACACATCTGGGTTCTTTTTTTTGATAAGTAATTGCAGCTCATGGTAATTGTTCCAATATCCATTCATGTTCCACTGTATGATTTTTAATACCATTGATGTAAATGAGAGGAAAGCAGAACGTGAGAATATGTATTCATGTGAAAACCAATTAAGATTCCACTGCAGAAACTTAAGCACCATAAAGAATCAATGAGTGTTAGGTGAGAAAAAACTTCACTATTAAAGAAGTATTTAATAGTAAGAGTTTTTTATAATTCTATTTCGTCAACGGTTTCTGAGCTAAGAGAATCTTTTGGGAAAAGTAGAAGAGTATTTTGGATATAAGTTCTGTCTTCGGTGTTTTGAAGTACAGTATTATTGTTTAAGAGTTGTGTGAGAAGAGTGCGTTCGTTTAAAAGGGAGATTGGGTTATTGTTGTTGTTTGATAAAGAAGGATTGGAAAAGGATATGTTTTGTGAGTGTTTACTTGAATCAGTTGTATAGTTGGATTGTTGTGTGCATTGTTGGTAAGGAGTACCGTCACCGAAATAAGTATAGTGTACAAACTAAAAAATGGAATTATGGGAAGTATACAAGCGTTTTTTTAAACGATTGCATGTAAGCAATTGCGACCTATTTGTTCATTGTTGATCAGTACTTGTTTAATCCAAACAAATACTCCTCTGCATTACTCCCACAAATTACATAAAGTAATAGAGGCGTAATGCAGAGGATTATCAACCGCCCCAACTTCACGCAACAGGCGAAGAAGGAAAAACAAAAGGAAAATAACTTTCCCGCGCCTTTTGCCTTAATGCATATTTTTTCCCGCCAACACACAGCGAAACACAAGCGAACACGAAGTGAGACGTCTCTACACAAGTGAACAAAAAAAGCGAAAGTACACAATCCCGCGATAAAGTGAAACATTTTGAACACAACTAGTGAGACAAATTATAGTGAATACGGAAAAACGTTTTTAAACAAGGAATCCACACAACGGCTGACTTTATAAACGCAGTTTGCAATGCAACATTGCAAACAGATGCGTTTACGTAGCAAAGCAATACTTCACGGCAACACTGTTTTGTAAAATAATGCAATGACATTTTAAACGTTTATGAACGTAAAATTGGTTCGCCGAACATCGTTTGTTGTGTTTCATTAAATAATGAATCTTCAGCAATCCTGCGCTTTTGTTTTGCAAAGCGCTTTAGAATTGGCTGAAACAAAAAATACAAGCAACACCACGTTAATTAAAAATATATTAAATAAAAGAAAGCGCCGGGCTATTAGATTATTAATGAATCGCGATTCAAAAAGAAGGATTCCTAAAACCTCAAATTTTTGCAAAACCATTGAAATGATGCAAGATTACGTGTTTTACTCGCACTTTCGTATGACGAAGACCACATTTAAGGTATGTGCTACTAAATGTTATTACTTATAAAAAATATTTCATATTTTTTGATTAAAGATATTACGGAGCATGATAAATCCTTGGTGGCCTCCGCACAAAACAGGACGAATTGGAATTTCATTGGAAAAATCATTACAAATAACGATTTGGAAGCTGGGCAACAATTGCTCTTTTAGAGACGTCAGCGATCGTTTTGATGTAGCAATTGGCCTAGCATATAAAATTTTTGTTAAAATAATAAAAATGATCTGCCGCTTAAAGGGAGATGTTATAAAATTTCCAAAAACTGCAGCTGAACAAAAGCAAATCAGTGAAGAATTTTCAATTCTGCGCTTCAATTCATTCCCCTTTGTTCTAGGGTGCGTTGTTGGAACACATGTTCCAATTTCACAACCAATCAAAGATGAAATCAGTTATCGTAACCGAAAGGGAACATACTCAATCCTCGCTCAAGTAAATATTTGAAGTTTTTTACCCTAACTTATAATTTTTAAGTTGAATACTTTTTTGCAAGGCTATTGTCGACAGTCGCATGAAATTCATAGATGTATTTATTGGTTGCCCTGGTGCATGCCATTACGCATCGGTATGGCAAATGAGTTCTATCAGGAAGGCCATAATTAATAAAGAAATTAATATTTATTCCAATTACCATTTTTTGGGCGATGGAGGTTATCCGTTGGAAAAGTTTATTATGGTACCTTATCATGATAACGGATTCTTAACACCAATGCAAATAAAGATAATGTAATTCTAAGCTCAACTCAGGTTGTTGTGGAACAGGCATTTGGCATTTTAAAAAAGAAATTTAGAATACTAAAATATATTGAAGTTCAACGTCCATATATGCCAAAATTAATAACAATGGCGTGTATGATAATTCATAACATTATTATTGTAAATGAAGGCAGCAATACCGATGAAATAATAGAAGAAAAAAACATCATCGAATTTGAAACGCTCGAAGAAACCACTTTATCAGGACCGAGAGATGCAAAAGCAAAGAGAGATGCATTAGCAACTTTATTATCAGCCTAGTACGTACATATGTACCTTTATCAATTAAATTATAAGTTAAGAGCATTTTGTTTTAACATGTTTTATTGAATTCAATTAATAACAATAAATTTATTGCATTGATATTTGGTTTTAATTCAACTTAAAAAGACTTCAGCCGATTAGAGTAAACAAATTAAAATTATTGTGAATTTTCTACAATTTTCTGGAATAAGGTACGAATTTCCTTTAACTCAACTACTTTCTCTTTTTCCACCGCAATTTTTTTTGTCTCCATGTCCAGCAGTTTCTTCATAATTTTAGCATCTGCCTCAGATTCTTTATTCAAATAATCCAGAACTTCGCAACGTTTTCGTTTTATTACACACCTTGGAGTTGTGATATCTGCAGGTGTCGCATCTGAGTTCATTGTCGAGTGGCTATTGGTCGGTGTCGAAGGGCCATCACTTGTTAAATCTTCTATTAAATTATGAAGTGAACTTTCGACCATTTCACTTGGCACAAGAACGCTACTGCGGCTGCCGAAGACCTCGTCTAAGGCATCTAAAAATTCCCAGTTTGTAGAACTCTCACCAGATGTGTTGTTACGTTTCTTGATTCTTTTATACGTGCATATTATGTTGATAAAACATCTAGTCGCTTCATCTTTAGAAAATAGAAATGTGCTTTCAACATCCCGAATCTCCCGCATTATTTGTTCCCAAATTGTATTCCTTTTTTTCTTCTTTGCACTAAATTCTGGTTCATGTCGCAAACGTACTTCTATAAAGAGCTTCTTCCTCTCGTGACTTCACTTCTTTTCGCTATAAGTATAGATTTCATCACATAACTACAATCATTATAATATTATGTGAATTAAAACTTAAAAAAATATTTCTTGTATAAAAATTTAACTTACCATAATATTTCCGTCATTTCGAACGCCAAAAAAACCATAAGCATCAAAAACGAAAACGATGCACAAGTTCGACATCTGTTGCGCATTGAAAAGAGTTGCCATGCAATAATGAACTCAAGGCATTGCCATAAATAAGGCAAAGGCATTTGTGAACTCTATACATTTCAGTGTTGCATTGCAAACTGCGTTTCTGAAGTCAGCCAACATTTAACAGCGATACTCCACATCAACAACAACAACACAGGAAAAAGGAATTTGCACCCACAACAGGTTATAACACATGAAATTATTAACATAGAATTACATATATCTATAAATTAAACCAATTAACCCATATTGGCAACACACACACACCCATATATTTATATACATATATATACGATTAAACTCGAATTTTATAACGTTAAAACTAAACGAATATCTTTTAATTAAACGCAATCGGCCCCATCCGTCGACATACCCCGACATTTTTGCAATTCAAAGTCTTCTATTGTGTCTTCCGGGGACTTCCTAAATAATATCCTTTGGAACAGAGTGTGATTAGGGTCCACGAGTATTTGCCGGTACATTTTCTGAATATCCGCAATAAAAACAAATTGGAAGAGTCGCCAATTTGTGATCAGAATGACAAGGTCTTTCTGTAAAGTAGGCCCGATATGTAAGACGTCATTTAAGCTTTTGTTATTTGACGTGGGACAAGATGCATTAAATATCACACGCAATTTCGTGGTTATACGATCGGGTTTAATGACTGTGTGGTGTGGTAAGTAATATTGGGTCGCTTTAACAGAAGGGTCATATTCTATTTTCTTCATTTGTCCGAGTTCCAAATATTCCATAATTGCTTTGTCATATTCTGCTTTCACTTCGGGTTTTTTAAGTAAAGCTCGTTCATTTCTGAGGAATTGGGCCAAAGCTATATGTCTAGAGTATCCGATATCAATATTGTCGGGTTCTTTGAAGGGTGGGGTTACTATATAGCGCCCATCTGGATTACGATGGTTAGTTTTTTGGAAAATTTCCTCACAAATTTGGTCCTATCGAGCCGCGATAATTAAAAGAAAAAGTCTTCGTGGGAATTTTAACAACAACATCATCGTTGGAATTCTACAACCCAACCGGAAGGTTTCAAAAGAGTGCACCCAACGAACAAAAACCCTATACGCTGAAGCAAAAAACACCGAACAAGTAATTAAAAACAAAAACGAACCAAACTTAATCAAAAGCGGAAAAAATGTGTATGTAAGTGCAACCCATATTTTTTCTATATATTAATATAAAGTGCAAATCACATTTGTCAAAAAATACCCAATTGTCAAATTGTGTCCTTAAGCATAATTTATTTGATTTATTGGGTTGACAAAAATTTAATTTGCCCTATTTAATTATATATATGTAAATACATACCTGCATATACTTACCCAAGAGAAGAAGTGCAATAATAAAATATATGCATATATTTTGCCGTCGGCTATTGCATTCTTCTCGTTAAACTGAAATTATATCTATATAAATAAAAATGAATACCAAAAATGTATGTACGCGCATAACTCAATAACGCCTGGACCAATTTTGCTAATTCTTTTTCTTAAATGTTCGTTGAAGTTCAAAGACGGTTTTTACGGCGCGAAAAATTCGAATAATTTCCGGAAAACCCCTAAAAACAGCCCTTTTCTTTTCCCCCATACAAACGTTACATACATACATACATACATATGTACATATATAAAAATGAATGTTTGTTAGTAACACTAAGAAACCGGTTGAACCAATCTTGATGAAATTTTTAAAGGTTATTTGTTGTGGATCGGGAAAGGTTTAGAAACAAATACATACCTTATACTTTTCATGAGCAGAAGTCGGAAAATTGGACAATTCCAAAAAGTAACATTTTCCATACACATTTTTTTCAATTTTTGTTTGTTTTGTTTTTCAATTTTTGATTTGTAAATTATTTGAATTGTTCAATTGCGGTCGCTTGCTTTTTTATTCCGGCTATCCAAAGGAAAAATTATTGAAAATTATTCAGTGAAAACTTTATGTTTGTTTCGCACAATATGATCAATTGCATATTGAAATTTGTTACGAAGCCACGAAGAGGTCGCGCTAATATTGGTCGGCGTTCTTTTTGCCAGCAACGTATGGCAGCCCAAGAAAAGGCAAGAAGTACTCCCAAAATGCGATGACATACGTGCGGAATTATGGATCGCGGTCAATCAGCTAGCGATCGTAACGATATCACAGCACGACTTTTTAAACAATAGCTGCGATGTTTGATGGTCTTTATCTTGAAGCAACCTATGGTATATATGGTGTTGTTAGATGCTGAATGTATTCTGTTGAGTGGCAAAAAAGAGAGTTGCCGCACACACACATTTTTCTTTGGATGCGGATGGTGATTACACCAGATCAAATTGATGAAATCATTACAGCGGAATTTCCTGATTCAGAGATAGATCCAGAATTATACGAAGTGGTGGAAACCAATATGGTTCATAGACCTTGCGAACCTTACAATCCCACTTTGGTTTGTATGTCTGACAATAAATGCACGAAACACTACTCATGTGCTTTTCTTTCGGAAACAGAAATGGGAAATGATGGATATTCACTGTATCTGCGTCGCTCACCAGACGACAATGGCAGAACATTTAGCATTTAGAGGCGTGAATATCGACGTTAACAACACATCGAAGTTGACAACACATGGATCGTACCATATTCGCCACTTTTGTCTAATTCACATTCAAAACTCATGTCAATGTTGAATATCGCAGATTGGTGAAATCGATCAAATACGTTTGCAAGTACGTCTCCAAAGAAAGCAACATAGCGGTTATTGGCCTTGAACGATATGAGATCAGCAGTATCGAATGGGTGTGAACCAGGAATAATGGGATGCCCAACTCTCCTGTCACTGGAAATGTGAGAGCCGCTCACCTACCGAACTTTGACAGTTGACTGGATTGGGTAGGTTTTGACGTTTTGCAATTGGAATGACTGGGACGGCCAGATTGAAATTATACCAAAATATATGTGAACGGAGGGATTTGTTTCCGCCATTCAAGATCACTTATAAAAAATGTGAAACAATGAAAATCATAAAAATGCGAAATTTAAATATATTTCATGAAATATTTTGCAATTTGATGCATAGTAGCATTAATTTTCAGTTACCAATGATTAAAAACATTTAATAATTGAGAACTAACGGGCTTAATTCACCTTATTAAGTATTGAAAGGTCAAAAGTCAGTTGTTTTAATATATCATAAAATCATAAAAAAAGATTTAAGTAGTTTCGCCATATATCAAAAGTCCAATATATAATAATTTGCAATCGTAATAAACGTTGGGTGTTTTAATTTAAATGCCCAAAAATTCTTATTTTGTACTATGTGGCCACAATGGAATATGTTATAAAAAACGCTTATTTTGAGGCGCACTCACACTGGAATAAGTTGGGCATCCCATTATCCCTGGTGTGAACTGCAATAAAGCGCTTTGTAGGATATTTACTTTTGCAATTCATGAAAGTTTGTAGACTGTTGTGCAGGACAATGCGATAGTTACTTCGCATGCCACTGAAGTTCGCATACTTTTCGCGAAGATCATTTCGACATATCAGCCTTCAAATTCGCGTTAATTATGGGATACGAAAAAATGACATTGCCGACGACATTTTACATTGTACGGATATTCGCTTAGAATTGGAAATAGGCAAATTTCGGTTGATACTTCCAGGGGTTTGATATCAATTTCACCTCCCTTTTGTCAATTCACTTCAACGGAAGAGGAATTCATCACGAATGTTTATCGGAGCATTGGTCAAAGCATCGTAACTGCAATTGCTTGAGTGCATCTTTTGCGTCTAAAAGTTGGATCTGTCATTATTATGTTTCACAATCTTCATGCGCCGAAACCGTGTAATGGAACCCGACTGATTATGACGCAGTTATCGAATACAAGGGACAACCATTTCAATTACTAGGGAATCACAAGGAAACCGGGAAATGCTATGTTTTTCACACGGCCAGATATATGTGGCGTGTTGACGAGTTGGAAACCCATCTTCTCTGTATATTTACGCACCAGAACAGAAATCAAAAAATTATGTTTATTAAGTTGCGTTACATTAAAAAAATGTAGAAAAATAGAAAATAAATCATTTTCGACACAACACAATTTCAACTTTTTTTCATTTCAAAACACATAATTTCACGCAGGACAACGGCTGCGGGGTCAGCTAGTTATAAATAAATATACACCCGCAATTACTTAACTACAAACGAATAGCGCACCCATTCGCTTATATTTGTTGGTGACGAAAATTGTCCACGTCAAAAGACAAATACCCAGTAGGAAATTAAAACGGTGACCCAGTAGGAAAAAGTGCAAAACCCTGCAAAATTTTATTTATCGATTCATCGGAAATTCAATAATTTCATATAAATATTAACCATCGAACATCAAAGAGATATAAACAAGAAAATTAATTTGAAATTTTTAAAATAAATAAAACACTATACGAAAAGTTTTTAAAGTTTGTTTTATTACATTTTCGTAACTCTACGCGACTTATTTTTCTCGTTCAACCCAAAGATTAAATATCTCTTACCCAAAAATGAAAATGGAAGATTTCAAAATTACGACAACGGATTTAATTGAATCCGTGGAAGATTATCTTCAGACCCAAAGTGAAGATGAATCGGTCTATACACTTGAAATTTAAAGGGTCGAACTAAATTCGCTCTATGAAAAAGCAAAGCGCTCATATGATGTGATCAGAAGAATTTCTCGCGAAAGTCATGAAACCATCGATTTCTTTAAAGTGAAAGAAAAATACCGAAAAAGTTATCAAATGTACCTCTCTTGCTTAGCTTTCATCAACGAAGATGTATGTAGATACGCGTAAAACGCAGGTGTCAACCCAACCCATTAAGGAAAGGACTTCAGAAGCCACGATGATGGATTTCGCTCCTGCAGTTCACCTTCCACCATGCGACACCGACATCTTTTACGGAGATTACACAACTTGGCCCACCTTTCGGGATATATATATATATATAGGGCTGTAAAGCCCTGTATATCCGTAACCCAAGGATTAGTAATGTTGAAAGACTCTTTCACCTTACTCAGAAGACCCGAGGAGAAGCAAGAGAGGTTATTCAAAACGCACCCTTAACAAATGATGGTTTCATACTTGCCTGGAAAAATTTAGTCGACCAATACGAAAATAAGAGGTTGCAGGTAAACACCCAATTAAAGACCCTTTTTAACCTACCCCAAGTAACTCAGGAAACAGGTTGTGCAATGAAAAGCTTACAACGTTCCGTTAATAACGTTTTAACCAATTTAAACAATCTTGAGATCGACACACAAAGCTGGGATCCAATATTAATATATCTTTGTAGTTCAAAACTACCTAAACAAACTCTCGAAACCTTTGAATACACCCTAGCAGATAATTCAGATATACCGACGTGGTCAAATTTCGACAGTTTTTTAACCCACAAATACAAAACTCTCGAATCTGTTGCAAACTTCAAAGCTTCAGTAGCAAAATTACCCCCATTCCACACCGGTACAGTTAAAAGAACAGATGAAAAAAAATATAGCACTTTTCATGCAAACGTGGCTGAAACGCCAATTGCTAGATCCTCTAACACCCAAAAAAATAATAATTTCAACTTTACTCAAAATAATATAGATACAGAAAGCTGTAAGCTCTGCAAAAAGCAGCACCCTATTCGAGAATGTCCCAAATTTCTCGCAATGAATGTAGAGACACGTATCTCCACAATCAAAAAACATGGTTATTTCTATAACTGTTTGGCCATTTCACATAGCTACAAGAACTGCGTGAGTAAATTTTCGTGTCGTAAGTGTTACAAAAAACACAATACTCTGATACACAGAGAATCCAGCTTTCGACCTGAATCAACTCCGGAAATGCCAAACGTCACTAGTTCGAACCCTGAAAACGCTTCAAGTACCGCACTTCCCACCCAAAGCACAAATACAAATCGGCAATCCTACACAACAACTATACAGTCCACTAAATCATCAACCCAAGACCCACCCAACCCAAGTAGGAAGCAGATATTACTCGGTACTGCAATGGTTCAAATAGAACATAATGGCCAGCGATATTCTGCGAGAGCTCTTATTGATTCAAGATCGGAAGCCACATTTATATCTCGAAGACTTCAGAGAAGTTTGGATATACCCACCCACTCTGTATCAGCCCAAGTGACCGGACTAAACAATGCAGTTTCAGCAACAACAACGAGTATTTGTGAAATCACGCTTTGCTCACTCTTAAACACAACTGATAGTTTACCCTCATACCCCATAGATCCAAAGCAGTGTCTTAAAAATCTTGGATTCACGTTAGCCGACACCCAATTTCACAAACCCAGACCCGTGGATATACTAATCGGTAGTGATATCTATCCAAGTATTTTACTCAATGGAGTAAAGCGAAATATACTAGGTTCACTCTTAGCTCAAGAGACAGAATTCGGATGGATATTGTCCGGACCCATAACCCAACCCTCCCAAAATTCCGCCATAATCCCATTTCACAATAAAGTGAACCCTGAGAATCTACTCACACGTTTTTGGGAGGTGGAGAAAATCCCAAAGGAATCCGTAGTTTCCAAATCGGACAAAATTTGTGAGGAAATTTTCCAAAAAACTACCCATCGTAATCCAGATGGGCGCTATATAGTAACCCTACCCTTCAAAGAACCCGACAATATTGATATCGGATACTCTAGACATATAGCTTTGGCCCAATTCCTCAGAAATGAACGAGCTTTACTTAAAAAACCCGAGGTGAAAGCAGAATATGACAAAGCAATTATGGAATATTTGGAACTCGGACAAATGAAGAAAATAGAATATGACCCTTCTGTTAAAGCGACCCAATATTACTTACCACACCACGCAGTCATTAAACCTGATCGTATAACCACGAAATTGCGTGTGGTATTTTATGCATCTTGTCCCACGTCAAATAACAAAAGCTTAAATGACGTCTTACATATCGGGCCTACTTTACAGAAAGACCTTGTCATTCTGATCACAAATTGGCGACTCTTCCAATTTGTTTTTAATGCGGATATTCAGAAAATGTACCGGCAAATACTCGTAGACCCTAATCACACTCTGTTCCAAAGGATATTATTTAGGAAGTCCCCGGAAGACACAATAGAAGACTTTGAATTGCAAACAGTCACGTTCGGCATAAATTGTGCGCCGTATCTAGCGATCCGTACCCTCATGAAGCTAGCTGATGATATAGAAGAAACCCACCCATTAGCAGCCAAAATACTTCGCCAGGAAATGTATGTAGACGATGTTTTAACTGGAACACATGACCTGACCACGGCAAAGTCAGCACGAGATGAACTCATTTCCGCTCTGAAGTCCCCAGGATTCGCCCTGCGAAAATGGACTCCAATGACCCACACATTCTGAAAGGACTTCCACAGGATCATCTTTTAGAGAAGGAAACACTCAACCTTTCGGAACCCGAGAACACCAAAACCCTGGGCATTCGATGGAACTCTAAAAAGGATTAATTTTTCTTCCTCGTCAACCCAATGGAGAAAAAACCCGCACACACCAAACGTGAAGTTTTATCAGCTATAGCAAAATTGTTTGACCCAGCCGGTTGGCTTAGTCCAATAATAATCACGGCAAAAATAATTATGCAGCAAATATGGCTAGATAAAACTGACTGGGATGAAAGCCTGAAGCCCCTCACCCTTCATCGATGGAACAGTTTCGTAAAGGATTATGAAAACATAAATAAAATTGAAATACCCAGATGGACCCATTTCAACCCAACAGCCACCATTGAATTCCACGGTTTCTCTGATGCTTCAGAAAAAGCATATTCCGCGACACTTTATATAAGAGTTTCAGTTGGACACAAAATATGGACAACTCTCTTAGTCTCAAAAACAAGAGTTGCTCCCATTAAAACCGTATCCCTACCCAGATTGGAACTCTGCGGAGCGGTTCTACTAGCTAACCGTGTTAGCTCTACCCTATCCCAACTACACTTAACCCAATATAAAAATTATTTTTGGACTGACTCAACCATAGTTCTTGCTTGGTTAAACAAACCACCCTGTTCATGGACCACTTTCGTTTCTCATCGAGTAGCTGCAATCACCGAGAAAGTAGGAGTCGAAAATTGGAACCATGAGGAAAGCCAAGACAATCCCGCAGACTTATCAAGCCGAGCATGTACATCCACCGATCTATTTAATTGCAACCTCTGGTGGCATGGACCCCAATGGCTACAACATGAAAAGGAGCATTTTCCAGCATCGGAGAAAACATACGACACTACCGTGGAATTCAAACCCGTTAAGACGTTTGCGATAACCACCCAAGAGGATATACTCGAAAGGTTTTCCTCATTCCCCAGAGCTATTCGCGTTATCGCTTACCTATTCAGGTTTGCGCAAATGCCTCACCAAGGAGGCGAGAAATTGATTACTCAAACCACGAAATAACCCCGGAAGAGTTCAAAACAACCCGAATGAAGTTAATTATTCACACCCAAAAAACACATTTCCGAGAAAAATATGATGCATTGACCCGTAAAATGCAAATACATAAGAAAAGTTCATTATTGACTTTAAATCCATTCATTTATCCTAAAGGAGTTATGCGAAGTGACGGAAGATTAACCAATTCCGCAGCGCTATCATATAATGAGCGCCACCCTATCTTATTACCCTATAATAGTCGTATAACAAAATTACTAACTCAATTTACCCATTTAGCAACGTTACACGGCGGAAATCAGCTAGTTCTCCGACTCCTAAGGACAGAATTCTCGATACCCAAAGCAAAGATGCTGATTAAAACAATAATTCATCAATGCAAAACGTGCATCATACACAACAAGGCTCAACAAACCCAAATAATGGCAGCTCTTCCAACTGAACGAACCATCCTAACCCGGCCGTTTGCTGCCACTGGTATCGACTTTGCTGGACCCTATGACATCAAAAACTACACTGGGAGAGCATGTCTAATCACTAAAGGATATATATGTATATTTGTATGCTTCTCAACTCAAGCAATACATCTCGAACCCGTTAGCGATCTCACTACGCAAGCCTTCCTAGCAGCATTCTCCCGTTTCTTCTCGAGGCGTGGATGTCCCGCCAATCTTTATTCCGACAACGGAACAAACTTTATAGGAGCTTCACAGTTGCTAATGAAAGATCGGCGTGAATTATTACAGACACTTCGAACTCAAATTACATCTCTCCATAGCCATCAAAATATCTCATGGCACTTCAACCCACCAGGAGCTCCACATATGGGTGGATTATGGGAAGCAGGCGCAAAAAATCTAAAAACCCACCTAAAAAAGATCGCAAAACTACAAAAATTCACGTTTGAAGACCCGCATTGAAAGTTGTTTAAACTCTCGGCCAATAAGCCCCATAAGCTACGACTAATCATACTTGGAACCTCTAACTCCAGGACACTTCCTTATAGGTACCCCATTGTTAACCCCTGCCGAACCCAATTTAGAGGATGCAAACTTAAGCATCGCTAACAGATGGCAGAAACTAAAAATACTCTACCAGCAGATTTGCAAGAGATGGAAGGAAGAGTACCTTAAGGAGCTACACAAACGATACAAATGGAAACATCCACAACGTAATATTGAAGTTAACGACTTAGAAATATTTCACCCAACGAATGGAAGCTCGGTCGAATACAAAAGGCCTTCCCCGGCTTAGAAAATAAAATACGAGTGGTTGAAATCCGAACTGCTCAAGGCACAATAACCCGCCCCATCACAATAATTGTGATATTAAATACAGAATAACATGCAAGTTTTCTCTTCTTTTTTAGTGAAATGGCCCCAACAATCACCAACTCACCCAAACCTCGTTCTATGAGCCCAACAATCACCAACTCACCCAAACCTCGTCGCATGGGCTCAACAATTACCATCCGGTCCCGTAGATTGTCGCTTGCGGAATATGCAAAAAAGACCACCGTCTAGTGACTTGCGCTACGTACTCGGCATACAACATAAACAAAAAATATGAAGCAGTCATAAAACACCATTATTGCGTTAATTGCTTAGCCAGGTCGCACAAGACAGAAGGATGTACAAGCAAAAATAGATGTTCCGTTTGTCATGGGAAACATCATTCATCCCTACACGGACATCCGAGGCTATACCCGACCAACGATGCCAATGTTGTTGAGAAACATCCACTTGCGATAGAGACCCGACTACCATCCTTACTGGCTAAGCAGACCCTAGTACCCACATTGAAGATCCGATTAAGATACGATGGTGAATGGCATTAAGTTCGAACCATTTTAAACCCTACCCTCAAAATCACGAATATAGCAGCCGAACTCGTCAAACAATTAAAACTGCCAATTACATACCTCAACACTTATCGTATTTGTAGCATACAAATTAGCTCAAATAATGACACAAAGTTTTGTCTGGAATGTAACGCAATTATCACCCACAAGTTACCCAAACCACCCTATGAGCGAGATCTAAGTGACGATGTGCAAATGCGCTTTGAACACTTAGTTCTCGCTGACCCTCAATTCCATAGCAACAGGGAGATAACGTTGGAGATTGGAGCGGATATCTACCCACAAATCATCAGAAATGGACTATTCAAACCCGACAATGGTACAGCATTTGGCTGGACCCTTACTGGCACCATCTAACGAGACGTATTATTTGGGTTTGTTGTTTATTTTTTCAGTTGCTTCTTTGTAACTACATTTATTTAGTGTTTTGTATGTTAGAATGTCTTTCCTTTTAAGTAGGGTGGGACATTGTTTGTGGTCCGATCTATGTTGCGGTCTCTAGTTAATGCATTCTACTTTACTACATGGAGTGGGGTTATGGGTTGAAGGGGAGCAAACGTTACACTTCGGATCGGATTTGCAATGTTTGGCTGTATAGCCCAAAACAAAGCAGTTTTTACACTGTATTGGGGATGGGATATAAGGTTCAACTTTAACTTTAAGCCAAGTGACATTAACTTCTTTGGGTAACTCATATGCGTTAAAGGAAACTATGTGAAGAGGAGTGTTAACAGTTTTACCATCTATGGTTTTTCCAATTTTTAAACACTCGAATAAGCTGTTTACTAATGTGACAAAACTTGCAAATGAGTACATTTGGAAACAATCCTATTAAAGTTTTTAATGACTTCCGTATTATAGAAGGATATTAAGAGATACCATTTATCGAATGAATAAAGACGTATTTGGGTGTTAAATTACGTTTTGTAAATCTAATATCATTAAATATCCGGATTTTTTTTCCAAAAGCTCAATAATTAAGACATTTCGTATTTTGTACTCATGTTTTCCCCATTAGAAATAAAGATAAATTAATTTGAAATAATAAAATAACTTGATTTCTTAACTTACATTTCAAATCTGTGAGCGACTATCTTCTTGCTTTGTTTCTGATAACAAAACCGATAAAATTGGTTTCCGTGACACCCAAACCTGATGCAAATTCTGTTTCGAATATCAAACCAATAATATCTGAATTTATGACGCCTACTACTTTTTTTTGATCGGTTTCAATTCTGATTCCGACAACTATCAGATTCCAAACACCCCTGCTTATTTAGTAGTTAATTTTATTATAAATTTTAATATGTTCCAGAAAAAGTGTGCACAATGCCATCAAAACCCAAACTGTTATCTCAAAACACAATTCGTAAGGCGACGCAAAACTTCCCACCTTGAGGATAAAACAATTAGAAAATGTAAAGCTAATCCATCAAATCCTCACGTGCAATAATGGTCAAGGTCAATGCAGAATTGGGCTAAAACTTGTCAAATAGACTAGTGCGAAGAAATTTAAAAGTTTGGCGGTCGTTTTCAAGGCGTGGAGTTGAACCACTACTAAAAATAGAAAAGAATATTGGGTGTATTTGCATACTTGTCCAAGTTATTTTTGACTTGAGGATGTAAACTGAACCAAGCATTGTATATCTAAGTATTATATTTCACAAAAAGAAACTGAGTTAAATCTTTGTACATAGCTGCAATTACTTCCAAATATATGCATTTGCAACTTGTGTCACATTAGCACACAACTGATTCAGATATTGGTTTCGCGTATGTTCGAAAAGGCGAAAATCCAATCAGATCCTGTGACGCCTTTAAAAATCAGAATTTGTTTAAATTTCTGGCAATTTAGCACATCTGTATTGAATTCTACAACACCCCTCAATTTAAAGTATGCAAACGTTAAACACACAAGAACTGTACCACAACCCGGTAGAGGACCCGTAAACAAAAGATGAAAATGCAACGGTATTATTTTTTGCATACAAGTGCAAAGCTAATTATTTCATATTCATTACAAATATAATTTTTTAAATTCAAGTTATTTTATCATAGTTTATTATATTATCATATCTATTATTTATATTTAACAAACGCAGGCCGAAAAACATATACATAAAAGAGTGAAAATCCGTTAAACTCAATCGAGGACTACGTACGGTAGTACAGTAAGCAATTCATCATTGTAGGAACGCAATTGTAGAACTTGATGCCACTCTTTAAATTGTTGAATCCGGGCACAATTATTGCCATCTTCCTGATCTGTATCCTCGTCCACAACACGCAGACCGGTGCAACCAACATTGCTGACACCGTCAACAAATTGTTGTTTTGTATTAATATTTAAAGCAGCATCAGTATTAACATTGGAATCGCCATGAATGTTTATATAATTTTGCTCTTTAAATTCATTACCATTACCGGTTTGTTTACTAAGATTAATTTGAGTTTTTAAACAAGGATCTTTAATATAGTTACTAATAAAATTAATGTTATTACTGTTTTTATTATAAATGTTATTATAATCATCACAATTTTTATTTGCGAGCATTTGCTCTTGTTTTTCTGCATCAACAGTAGCACGGCCATCGTAATAAATATTGTTAAAAGAGTACAATAGTCCGTTGTTTTCTAAAGGCAATTCTTCGTTGACATTATCTTCTATATTACTACCAGTAGAATCAGCAAGCGCAGGAATACTTTTCGCCTTCGAGATAGCAGTATTTACAGACAGCATAGATTCATCGTTGTCTGCACCGTCCTCTTCATCTACAATTTTAACTCCATCAATATTGCCTCCTTTACTACCACTATTATTTTTGAGATCCAGGGCATCACCCGAGACATTATCGGAGCCATTTACGCCACAGACTTCACTTATAACTCTATTTTCTGTTGACAAATCACATGAGGAGCAACTGGAATAAATTGTAAAAGGTGATGCCGACAAACTACATTTTCGCTGATGTTCGTATGATTCCCTTTTAAGTGATTCTAATTGAATGTCAATTTCAGAATTAGCAGTGCCACTAGACTTTACATCGGCATCAAAACTTATGTTGCCTTCTAAGTCGTTACAATGATCATAGTCGCTATCATTGGCACAGCTTGAGCTACAGCTGCTGAAATTTAGAATACTTTGCTTAATTCCTGCTGCATCAGATATAATAACCTCATGAGAGAAAAATAGCTCACGATGAAGTTTTACATCCCGCAAACAATCTAAATGTTCCTTTGTATTCTTCTTAATTTTACGTCTTCTGTGTTGTTTCCGTTTTTTTACACATATACTCTTAGTAATTGGTGCAGATGGGCTATTTTCTGGGTCTTCAAACCTCTTAATACCACCGCATTGTTGTATAATCGACGTTGTAATAGTTGGATGTGTGTCTATCTGAACATCGGATTGAAGTTGTGGACGAATTTCTTCAATTGACGGTAGATTAGTTGTTTCTAAAACTTCTGATGTTAATTGATTATTTATATCTTCGCAAACCTCTAGCTCTTTTACAATAAGCGCATGCATGTCTAAACCTTTATTATCATTTTTAGTTTGTACAAAAGTTGTATTGGATATAATGGGTGATATTGTTATTGCTGATGCGTGAGAACCGTACGTATTACTGCTTGCGATAGTTGGAGATATGGCAGAAAGAGAATTTGAGGAAGAATTAGTTTTACTAGGAGTTTTTTTAATAGTTAGTACTATATGGTTATTGCCAGTTGAAGGCGCCGATATATCTCGTGTGACAACTTCGTGAAAATCACCACTATAATCATCAATGTCTTCATATTCATCGAACTCTACATCACCATCAACATCTATCTCTTCATAACAATCGTACTCCATTTCTTGTTCATCATTATAGTTGTTTTCAACTGAATTCGCAATAATCTCGTCATCGCCACTTTCTAAATTACACTGATTGTATGTCGAAATGTGGCTGCCTGGACTATTTATTGACACAAATTCTTCATTTTCGGCAGTTACCTTATGTACACTTTTATTTCGATCCTCAATGGGAGTTCCTTCATTTCCATCGCCGTTACCTTCTATAGGTGGTTTCTCATTGTTTTCATCACTGCTATTATTGCTGCTCCCACCTGAAAATTGCATTTGAGTTGCTACTTTACCGTTTATTGCAATTTTTATCCGTTTGATTCTTGGTCGTTTATTTTTCTGACTAGCGCTGCCAACGTGAACATTATCAGCTACTGATCTTGGTATAACTTTTCTGCGTTTACTTCTCCTTTCGGTGTTTACGTCCAAAATCGTTTGATCCTTAAACTGACGTTTCCATTTGAAGCTAATCGACGGTTGGGTTTGTTTCAAAGTTGAGTTACTACAGCTGCTGCTTTGTCGAATATATGCATTTTTATCATTGTTTACTGAAAAGGTTGCATTTTTTGCTTTTTCTGTAGTGTCCATAGGCAGCATCGCGTTAGGAAATAAACTGCCTTCTGATTTGCAACTAGAATCACTAATTGTTACAACTGTGGAGTCGATCTCATTACATTCCCGTAGTTCTTTTGAAACTTCTACGTTACTGTACACATTCAACGGCGTTTTCGTTCCTATGTTTGAGCTATAATCTAAATGATCAGCAATAGCAAGTAGATTTTGTCCATTCCGATCACTCCCATTTGACTCATTTGAATCTGCCAGAAATGGGTCAGTGCCGTGACTGACTACATCAATAGTTATGTCTTTAAGCATGACATTGTTATTGTTATTTTTGCTTACCATAGCACCAGCTTCTACGTCGAAACTTTTTGTCAAACTAAGCACTGCATCATTTAACTGGTCGCAAATATCTGTTAAACCTTTAGATTCGTTTAACTTAGCGTCATATGTCAGATTATAATTTCCCGATGCCGTTTGATTGTTTTCTGTCTTGATGCTGATACAAATTCTTTGTTCATCAGTCTTGTACTCTTCAATTCTATTATTGGCCTCAAACTGTTCCACTGCACTGCCATCATTTCGAGACGCACGTTTGGTTGATTCAGTGCCATTTGCTTTATGGCATGTTTTACATTTGTCGGATTTAAGTTTAAATTTATTTAATAACACTGAACGAGCTACACCTAAAAATGGTATAGTAAACATTTTTGGAGTCGCTGCTGCCTTTTTAGGCCTGGAGGTTTCAAAAAAATGTAAATGGCTTAAATCTTTAGGTATGCGTTCCGTTGCAAGAACACCGTACTTTGGTACAACATTGCTACCATCTGTTACTACATAACGATGTTCGACGTCGACTGCTGTGGTAACATCATTCAGTGCCATGTTCAGCGCAAAAGTATAATTAGCATCATCCCAATTACCATTAACATTCGGTATGAAGCAATTATGTAAGGCATCAATGTGAAATTTTGTAATTCTTTGGGTTTGTAAGTCAAAACGTTGCATTGCCACACACTTGGGATCCTCTACTACTTCATACGTAGGAAGGATAGGCATAGGTATTTCGTCATTCAGTTGAGTGTGTTCAACAACGGACACTTTAAAATTGACTAATTGGGACTGTTGGAAATCGCTAGCAGTTGTTTCAATCGTTTCTGGTTCTGGTTCGGCTTCTACAATGCTTTCCCGTTCTTTTTTCAAACAAGCAGCAGCGGCTTCCGCTTTTATTTTAGGCAGTGGATCCTCATCTTCATCAAAATCAAGATCAAATATTGATTTCTTAGGTTTCGGTTTGGAAACAGTTGGTGGCAATGGAGAATTCGGTGATATCGGCTTTAAAACGATTTCATCGGATTTAGAAGTATTTCCGGCATTAGCTTTAATCTTAATAGCAAATTTATCCACGTCCCCGCTTAGAAAGCTTTCATGATAGTTCGGTGTCTGTTCATTTTGTTTTGTGGGCTCTCCTTCTTTTACCTTATTTTTAGCGGACTCGTCAGAGTCGTTATTAGTTTGAGATATTTCAATTACTTTACATGTACATGGTACTAACTCTGCAGTGCACTTTAATTCAATGGCATTAGAAAGTGATGCAGGTGGCAATTTCTTTAAGATCTCAATCAACTGTTTTTCAATTACAACAATTTGGTTGCCGGTATCACTATATTTATTGCTCTCAATCAGAGGATTTGTATTAATTTTCTCTTCAGGCTGTTGTTGAATATTACTATTACTGTCGAAGGATAGTGAGCGCTTTAGATGCTTAGGGACTGCAGAGCTATCCCCAGAGGGTTCTGAAGTGCCTGTATCGCTAGTAGTCTCACATTCACCTTAAAAAAATATAAATTTGGAGTATTATGGAATAGGAATTACTCATTCTTGAACTCACCTGCATGTATATTAGTCATGTTTTCTGGTGTAGAACGTGTAGCCATTGTGGACATGGTGGCATTGGTGGAGCAGGCATCAAAAGTATGCGGTGATTGTAAGGAGGGTTCTACAATATAATGAGATGTTAACTTGTGCAAAAGCAAGCATGTTTTGTGAATTTAAATGTCTTTAACATGGTACATAAAGTATTGAATTCGGGTCATGTTGAATACAATTTACACGAGAAAGAATTAAAAAGTACGCAAATGGCAGACATTATTCGGACATGTCTAAAAACAAAAAGTAGAATTCCGCCGCCCCTGACAACTTGAATCATCCGAAATGACAAAATACTGCTTTATTCGTAGAAAATACTTTTGATCAGGTTTATTATCTCAATGGTTATTTTTGTTTTTTTTTTTTATTATGCGAAAGTATCGACTACTTTCTTTCGTGTTCCAAATTGCAAAAGGATCGATGCAGTAATTTTGATATTATGAAGGTCTGAATTTGAAAACGTGAATTGTAGCGAAAACCCTTTAAAAGGTTAGCTGTAGTGCTTTCTGCGATTGGCAGACACCTTGTCGTGGTGCAAGTGTTTACGTAGGAAGGCATAATCGGCACTTACCAACCGTTAAGTGGTGCTGCATGGCCCCGCTCATGCAGATTGTCAGAAGCCTCGTGCTTTCGGCAAAGAAAAGCTCCTACCGCCTAATCCAGCGCGTTATGCGACTACCCATTACATTATTTGCTGCCAGGCGATAAATACGGTTGTGTTCTTACTGTGGCTTGCCAACACCGAGCCGTGTTGAAAAGTAAAAGTAGCTGTATAGCCTTTTTGCACAGCCAAATCAATTTTATACATTAAAATTAAAGGAAGATCCACTTCGAGGTTGCTTACTTTTTTTTAAAGAAAACACACAGAAACTTAAAATTTAATGGGGAATGTTTATTTTCTATTCGAAAGAACATTTTTTGGTTTTTATTTTTTGAAGATTATCTTATCTTTACAGACCGTGAATTTTCATAATAAAGTTGAAGAATTTGTAAACGTTGTTCAGGCGAAATTCCAAACAATACTGAACAAACATAACATGACAGCTTGAATATCACCAACTACGACAAGACAACAACCACGGCAAACGACAAAGGACGATATAGCACCGGTGCAGAAAAGGAAGTACTATCACCGGAGGAGCGTCCGTTGTTTGAGGTGCATGCCGGGGACGATAACGACGACAGGCACCAATGCAGCGACGCTCACCAGGCGACATCCAATGCGGCCGCTACTGTTGAAGCGAACACCACCAAAACTCCCAAGGTTCAGCTGCTCGGATTCGAGACAAACGTAACGGGCCTGTAGAGCGGTGCGAATATATGAACGGTGCTAGCCTAAAGTGTTACCTGAGCACCTCCAGAAGGGAAAAACTCTTGAAGAGTTTGCGCACAACAGGGTCAGAGGCAACAGTGCCTTCCCAGGAGCTGATGTGCGGTTAGCGCAACCCTGACCGTTAGTCGTACAAGCGAAAAGGCAGGGCTTCCGACCACTCAAACCGCAAAACGGGCAGATAACGCCACAGGAACTCCAAAAGCCAAAAGGACAATTATACACAGATGGCTGGAAGCTAACTTTAAACAACGAATTCCTTTCGTGTAATGCTCTAAAAGGCATACTTTTCAACTACCCTTCAGAGACTTTAGGGTCGGAGGAGCTTACTGCTTTTCAATATATATGCTTACAGAAAAGGTATATAAAGTAAGGGTACCCAGTATCCTTCGATGGGGTGTATTTTAAGGAAGATCACTCCCAAGCTGGTAGGCTGGAAGGGTCCCGTCCTATGAGCCATACAAACTTATCCGGAAGGAGGGTATGCGCCTGAACTCCAGGTTCAGCTCAGTGGTCATAAGTGGTCTTTTGATAGCGGAACTAGTGAAATAATGCTGGCGGATGTGGAATTTACTAACTCCGGCGCCAGTACGGCCAAGCAGGCTGCCACTGCTGAGACATGAGTGGTATGAGTCCCTTGGGAGGAGCTGGGCGTACAAAGAAGAGCAGGAGCTTCAGAAGGGAAAAACCTGGATGACAACGCGTAGGACGGCGAAGATGAGGACCAGACCTGATTTTAGGTTAACCAGTTCTAAACTTAGAAGTTGCGCAGATTCACATCGGATAACCTGGACATCTTGCTGAAACAATAATACAGGATACAACAGAGACTAGCATAGAAGTTAGGAACAATATTAATTACTTTTGTATTTCACAGTTCCGTCTGGAACATAACGGTTCAACTTTATTTCATCGGAAAAAATTACCTAAGAAAACGTTTGAAAAGCTACGCTACTCCCGTAGCATTTCATTTTGTTATTGCTACCGCTCTCACTTTGACGGGAGCCGTAGCAGAGCCATAGCAGAACAATGTAAAAGTATGTGCTCCACTCTGCTCGGAGTTTTGTTACGCAAAAAACTATAGCTGTAGAATTAGTCAATGAAGTGCTGTAGTCTGCTCTGGCGTAGCGGTAGCAAAAAATTGGGAGCGGTATGAAAGCAGAGCTAATTAAAATTTTTTCCACAGCTCTCGCATGTGTTTGTTCTTTTTTCTATTTTCTGCCATAGTATTTAAATTGAAAGATAAAAATTTAATAATAATATTTTATTTAGAAACAAAAAATGTAAATCAAAAACTTATTTTATTCAGTCAGTGTTTAAGTTAAATAAAAATTACAAACCTACGTTATTCAGTTACAGCAGAGGTGGGCATATTAGCCCTAAGTGGCATTTTGCACCGTTCGGGCACGCACAGGGGGCAAACATGAAGAGGGAATTGGGAGCAACGTATTTTCCCCACTCCTTATTTACAAATGAGAGCGCGTGTATATATGGGTAGTTGGACTGTGGGTAACAATTCTAAAAGTGCCTAACAATTTTAAGTTTCTTCATAACTACCATAAATTTATAAAATGTACAACAAATAATAAAAAGTATAATAAATATTTCGGAATATGTTCTTTGGTTAAAGTTCCAGATGCTTCCAAAATGCATTCTCTAATGAGATCTCCATAGAAAAATGAGTCGTTGCCTAAAACCATTTTAAGTGCAATCGCATAGCTAACATGGATTGCACCGTTACTATCAACAGAACACTCCTAAAAGTACAATATTCCAAATAATACTATATTTAGAACAACTTAATATCTTACAAACCTCTGCTTTAATGTTGTCATAAGCTCATAAAATAATCGGTACGGGATTCACCTATGTATATATCGATCATATTCTTCGTGTTGCGCTTCATAATGCCTTTGAATATTGTATTTATTCATCTGAACATGTTTTTTACATAGCAGACATTGTATGCTGCCAGAGCTTTCCTGACATAAATGCTTTTCTTCCCATTCCACATTATATGAATTAATTTTTCTTTTTAAATTTTGGACACTATTTTCACGCACTGATAACATTTCTGCACATTTAAATTATAAAATTTAGTAGTTAAAATTTCAGTTTATGAACCAAAACACATATGCACAAATGCGTGCTCAGCACACACCTATTAGCGTTTGAATTCTATTTGTGTGCTTAGCCACTCTCAATTAATAATGCCATACCGCGCAAATATATTTTTACTTGATGTTTTTTTTATTTTTTTTAAATATCTATTCCCTTTCTAAAGTGTGTAATACTATTTTAATACATTTTCAGAGACAACTTAGACCTTAAAAATTTAATAAAACAATTATAGAAAAAAACCTCAATTCTTTGAATATTTCGGTAAAATAACCAAACTGAAAAATGTCACAAATCATATATTTATATAAGCATTTTCATTAAATGGCACTGCAATATGTTTAAAGAAAATATATATTATGGTCACAAGTATTATTTTTTATACATGTAGATATATTTTTTTTTTTATTTATTTATAAAAGCTTATACAATGTAAATGACATATGTACAACCTAAAACATCCAGCGCTAGCTTCAGAGGCTATCAGCTGTCCGTTGAATAAATGTGTTAACTTAAATTCTCCTCAATAGATCACATTCTTTAAGAAAACGATAGATGGTTTTTATATTTTCTTCCGCAGCGTTGGAAAGGAGGGAAATCGGGTCTGTGTTGAAGTGGCTATCTCTCTTATCTTTCAGTGATGGACAAAATTCTAATATATGATGCACAGTTGTTGTTGAGTTACAAAACGGACAGCAGTTGGTACTGTTTCTTCCGAGGAGGTGAGCATGCGTCAGTATAGTATGTCTAATCCGTAGGCGAATGTATGGTGTTATAAAATTAGTTGCAACAGTTGATTGGTATAGCGGTTTGATTCTGGCTGTGTTAACTATTGAATAATGGTGGTTATATGAGACCCAATCAAGTGTCAATTTAGAGAGCCTATTTTGGTGTATGAATATATCAGATTCATAAAGAAACTGAATGTATAATTGTGGGCGTGTTGGATGCATTCTTTGCCAAAACATCAGCGAAATTATTTCCGGTTAACCCAGTGTGGCTAGGAACCCACATTATCTTAATTTTATTTTCATATATAATAAGATATTCTCTAATTGAAATGATGATGTTAGTGTGGTTGTTGCAATTTTGAATGGCTTAGAAACATGATAAGCGGTCGGTGCATATTACATATTTTCCCGGGCTTTTTGAGGCATGTAGAACAGCATGGAAAATCGCAGTAGCGTCAGCCATGAATATAGAACAAAAGGGGAAAAGCAGTCCATAAGAAATTGGCTTTCCTTTCTCGCTAACAATCGCAAAAGAGGTTTGGATTTTTTTTTAACCGTCCGTGAATATAAATCTTCAACTGTCATGTTTCAGAGTATTCGCAATTTCATAAAATTCTGATACATAAATCGCATTAAGTGTGGTGGATTTAGGCAAACGAACTAGTTTATCTACAAACGTGTTTTTTGGAATCAACCATTGTGGATGACGACGTTTAGGAAGTTTAGCAGGTTTTAATGGCAAGCTGTTTGTTTTGGCGAAAAAGGTGCATTTATATATAGCTGACTCAATTTTTGGAGGTCGGATACGTGATGATGATGAAGAAAAAGCATCTTGAAGCACATGGTTAGAACCGAGGATGATCTTGGGGTATAATTTGTATGTGGTGTCTTCCATATTGTCTATCAGAGAGGGAAGACCCGACTCTGCTAATATATTTTTGATTGGTGACGTGGGGAATGCTCGAAGCGATCTTCTAACAGCGGAGTGATACGGTGCAGCCAACAATTTTAGGTGATTTTTTGAATGATGCCCATATATTTCAAGAGCGTAATTGATGACGGAGAGTCTGAGTGCCTTGACAACATTAATTAGCAAAGATGGGCCAATGAGCGAACGCTTGCATGCTAGGTACTTAACAATATTTGAGTTTTTAGTAATTATATTTCTAATATATTGACAATGTTGTTTGAATGCATATTTACTATCTAGAATTAATCCAAGAAACTTAAGTGTAGGAGAACATGAAATATTTACATTGTTGAATGAAATCGGTGGAAAATGACAATTATGTTTTTTACAAATGTGGAGTAAACTGGATTTAAGTACGATATTGAAGCGCCTGCGGAAAGGGACCATAGGGATAGTTTAGAAAGGATTTCTTCAAAGGTAGAGGATATAGAACTAAGGTCAGAAGATTTTGAAAATAGAAGGAGATCGTCAGCATATAATTGATGCTGAATATTAGGGAAGGAAGAAAGGATAGAGATGATTTCATCAAAATCTATGGTGAACAGAATAACTGATAGCGGTGATCCCTGAGGAGTGCCGCTATCCGTGCCAGAAATAAGAACTTTGATTTTACGTTTAGAGAGAAAGGGTTTAACAGAACTATATATACGGGGGCCAACCTTCCATTTGATTAATTGTCTTAAAACTACATGAATGCCCACGCGATCAGACGCTTTTTCAAAATCAAGCGAAAGAAGTGAAACATGACTTTTTTTTGATAAAGCGTCACATATGAAGTGGTCAAGGTGTGAAAGAGCGTCCATAGTGCTTTGTCCTTTTTTGAATGCAACCTGATTTGAATGAATGAGTTTATTGAAATGGAGAAACCAAGAGAGTCTAGTAGCAACAATTTTTTCGAAAAGTTTCCTAGACAGGGTAGAAGGGAAATAGGACGATAGCTGGTAACTTCGCAAGGAGGTTTGTCAGGTTTTAGAATAGGAATGATAGCACTGGTTTTCCAGATTTGGGGTATGGTGGCAGTTCTATAAATATTGTTGTAAGGTTGATAAGTCGCTTGAGGAGATGAGAAGGAATATGTTCGATGATGGGATAGGAAACTTTATCTAACCCAGGCGTTTTACCTTTAACCGCAGAAAGAGCTATATTGAGTTCTATTAAAGATATATCTGAGTCGAGATATTCGGCTGAAGGGGATAAAGCGGATGAAACGTAATTATAGGCAAGTAAAGAGTGCTTATTAGATGAGTATTCAGAGGAGAAATTATAATCAGAAGAGTTTGACGAGAAAAATTTGGCGAATTCTAAAGCTATATCGTGTGGATATAGTAGGTTGCCTTGAGAGGAGTTGAGTGAGAGATTAGGAGAGAAAGAAATATTGCGAGGTAGTCTTCTTATATTTGACCAAATCATTTTAGGGTCAGAAGAGGAATTAATGTTGCTGGTAAATGTCTGGAAAGATTTAACTTTTGCTTGCTTCGCTTTTCTTCTGAAAATGGCATTAGCTTTTTTATAAGCAACAAGGTTTAATGACGAACGATTTTGTTTGAAATGAAGCCATGTTTGTTGCTTATGCAGTCTAAGAGAAGATAGCTCACTATCCTACCAAGGAGGGTTATGATTACGAGGTTTCGGAGAGGTTTGTGATATAGATTGATTGGCAGGAGATCATATAATCTTCCTTGAATCCTAGAAGTTTCCTGGTTAATAATAGAAGGGAGGGGTGTCTGAGTAACGTAAACAAAATTCTTGAAATTTGGGCCAATCAGCTGAATCAGTGTTAAAAAATATTCTGGGTTTGAAGAAATTGGAATTATTTGGCTATGATAGGAAAATGATCGCTACCATGCAAATAATCTATACAATGCCAAACAACTTTGGGAGAGAGGGAAGTGGAACAAATTGTAAGATCTATGTGGGTGAAGGTAGAATGAGTGGAGAAATGGGTAGGAGAACCATCATTATGGACAACACAGTCCGAACAGAGGACAGCATCCTCAATAATGCGGCCCTGGAGTTAGTTGAAGAAGAACCCCAAAGAGGGCACCAGGCATTGAAGTCACCAACCAGTAAAAAAGGAGTCGAGGCAGAAAAGGTTAAAGAAGTCTGCTGAAGTAAAAGTTTGGTGAGGTGATTTTTTGGGGGGAGGAAATTTCGATGGCAACGGAAGAGATATTCGAAGGAGATATTGGGAGAATATTATGCGGTATACTTCTCTTAATCAGGATTGCAATACCTTGTTTGCTTGATGTGACGGAAGGAAGGTTTTAAAAGTGACCAGCATAGGCTTTTGGAGTATGAGCTGATATATTGTTTGCAATATGTGTTTCGTTTAATAATATTACAGAGGGGTTATATTTTTTAATTAAAATTTCAAGTTCAAAGTAGTTATTAATGTATCCGTTAATATTCCATTGAAGAAAAGTTAACATAGAAAGAAAAAATTAAAGTATATATGTATGAAAAACGTAAGTTTTAATTGGAATTTAATATCTAGAATTATGTATCTATGGAGACTTGGGTATGTGGATGGCAGGAGGGTACAGGTGAAGTTGTGGAACGGGTTATAGTGGTAGGAGAAGTAGTTATGGAAAGGGGTGAGAAGGATGGGGAAGGAGAATTGTATAGGGAAGAAACGGAGGGAGAAGGGGTTTCGGGGCAATCATTGTGGATTGGGTGTATGTTGGTAGGGGGTGAAGAATTATTGTTTGAGGTTGTAGCTTCAATGTTGTCATTAGAATCATTAGTGTTTGAAGTCTTTTCGATGTTGATGTATTTTTTTGAGATAGTATTGTTGTTGGAAGCTGTTACATTAGCATAAGAGGATCGTGAGGGAGTAGAAGGCATTAGAGATTTGTAGAAGTTGATGGCTTCACGCATCGAACACTTGTGGATAGTTTTAATTTTAAGTATCTCTTTAGACTGGATATATTTTTTACAGGCGTTAAAGGAAGAAGGGTGTTCACCATCGCAGTTTACACATTTGACTCTAGAGCACTCAGAGGGAGAGGTATGATTTGGGGGTAGGTTGCAGATAGGACAAGATGGGGTCTTATTACAACGTTTAGCAGTATGACCCAGCAACTGGCAATTCTTGCAGCGCATGGGGTTAGGATAGTAGGGACAGATATCGAGGGTACACCAGGCAACTTCAATACGACTAGGTAAAGTATATTTGTCAAAAGTTAATAATAAAGCACCAGTAGGTACACGATCACCATTGTTTATCTTGGTAAATTTATAAACATCGGATACACCTTGATCTTTTAGACCATCAATTATTTCGTCATCGGGAAGCTGACAGATAAATGGAGCGTAAATTGTACCCTTTAGTGAGTTCAGAGAGTTGTGAAGAGATAAGTAAAAATTTGTCATCGATTTTTTGGTACTTGACCAAACGAAGTAGGCTGCCGTCACGAAGCGATCTGATTTTGTTAATGTCTTTGCTTATGGCCTGAATTCCTTTATAAGTATACTGCAAAGCAAGAAGTGGATGCAATAGCTTTTCTGGCGTCCTGTGATTTGATTACGAGGTACTTGGGATCATCCTTTTTAGTAATAGTTAATTCCGGGAAGAATTCCAGCGTTGAATTTTCTGGCTTTTTCCTCTTGTTTTTTGGATTCGGGGATAATAGAGCAAACCTATTATCCCCCAGCCTGTTGGCCCCAGGGGGCATTGCGAAAGAATTTACGTTCTTACCCGATTAAATTGTGGGTTTAACTTTATAATGAAAAGTATAAAAAAAAAACACGTGGAAAGTGTAACGAATAGAAGCTCAGAATGTAAAAGCTAGGTTAAATTGCGCGTACACCAAGTAACGAGAAGTTATGCAGCGAGTACGTATATGTGCGCCCGATATGAAAAAATCAACCGTACACAAGCATGAACAACGACAGTTTTATCACATATATATACATTGGTGTGAACAAAATAAGAGCAACAATACGATATTGTGAAGTTTTACAATGTGCTGTTTTCTTATTAAATAAAATCGTTTTTAGATACAAGTATAACTTATATAATTTTTTCCTAACAGTCATTGCAATTTCCCACCATATAATCCCACCAAGAGCTGAAGCACATGAAAATTTTAATTAGCAATGCTCGCATACCGCTCCCACACGTGGTATGCACCTTGTCGTGGTGCAGGGGCTTAACTGCAATGCATTTTCGGCATCTCCCAACCTTCATGAGCGATGCTGCTTGGCTTCTCACCAAGCGACCAAGAGCTACCACCTCTTAATTTAGGGTGTTACGCGACTCCCGTGCCCATTGGATGATTTGCAGCCAGGAGGTTAATTTGGCTGTATTCGAACGGAGCCTTCCGAACACTGGGCCGCATTGGGAAGTAACTGCGGCCTTAACGGGTCAAGAGGCTCTGGCGTGGCGGACCTTGAGTTCCCCTTAAGTAAAGTATACCCGACATCTCACCCCGTTGAGCCAAGAGTCGTAAGAAAATATGTGCGACAGTAAAATCCCAAAAATTACTACAAACACAACAAGGGCAACGAGATAATGGAATCAGCGCAGCTGCAGGTAAGGGGGGTCAAGGAGCTAAGCGGAAGTTCAGCGGGGCTCGTAGCCGCTGCCCTGTTAACGCAACCCCGACCGCAAAGGCGAGGTTGCGGAAGGGCAGCGCCTTCGGCCACCCATGCACAAACCGCAGGAGCCCTTCAGCTTTAAAAGGCTGAAGGGCAACAGCACGAGGACAGTCGGAGGCCAACCCTCCGCACCGGATCCCCCCGGATGGAGGAGAGACGGTGCAGATATGCGGATGCTGTGAAAGACATCTGCATGGCTGCACTGCCTCTTAACTACCCGACGAAGTCGGAGAAGCTTGTGCTCCAGGATCTCCTCATGGAAGAGGTATTCAGAGGCAGTGAATACGCAGCGTCCTTCCTTGGGATGAATTTAAAGCAGGCATGTTGCAGGTGGACTGCAAGGACGACCCGTCCGCCAACTGGCTACGGGAGTCCGCTCCCAAGTTGGAAATCTGGAAGGGTCCCATCCTCTGCGAAAGAAGGGCGGGGAACATACTGATCATGCACAATATGACAAATCAGAACCTGGGCCTCAGCATCTCGGCCTGCCGCGTAGTTAGCAGCATATCGAGAAAAAGGGTTGCAGACTAAAGCCTTTTCCAGGATAGACTGGTAAGGTACTGCAGGAGACACAGGCTGCCCCACATGGAATCTTTCCAGAGCATGATCTACTGTCATACCTTATTCGGCTGATGAGGAATAGCCTCGCAATGGCGTACATCCCTAAATTAGGGAGGACCGCGAAGGGGATCTTCATACCCAAAATAGGAAGGAAAGACCATTCACTGGACAATAAGTCTAACTTCTTTCCTACTAAAAACTATGGAAAAGATCGTAGATCATGAAATAAGGTGGAAGGCGCTGAAAAGTGCACCCCTGCAATACTGCTCTCTACCAGTTAACCTCTGAGATAGAGATTCGCTGGAGAGAGGGGAAGTGATGATTTGCGACTTCCTAGACATCGAAGGTGCTTTTGACAACACGTCTCACAGGAGTGTAACCAGGGCACTGGAGAAAAGGAATGTGGCAGCACTGGAGCGCAGATGGATATATGCCGATTTGCGCACCAGAATTGCTGAAACCACACTAGGAGATACAAGGATTCGTCTTGGCACAACAAGGGGCTGCCTACAGGAGGGCGTGCCATCCCCCCTGCTATGGAGTCTTGTCGTGTCTGCTAACCGACTATGGGATCCGCTGCCAAGGGTACGCGGACGAGATTATAGCCAGAGGCAAATTTGAGAACACTCTGTGAGTTGAACATCAACCCCTCCAAGGCTACCATCGTCCCGTTCACGAGACGTAGGTCCCTACCCGGTCTCAGGAACTTTACACTTGGAGGCAGAGAGATAGAGATGACCAACGTGGTCAAATATCTTGGTCTCACGCTGGATTCCACTTTGCGGTAGAAGCAGCATGTTGACCTGACCTTGGTTAAGGCGGCAGAAGCACTAAAGCTGTGCAATCGGCTGCAGGAAAATTTTGGGGCTGCAAGCCAAAGATTGTTAGGTGGTTGTACACCATGATTGTGCCTCAAAAGCTTCGCAGACTTCGGTAGGGCTCCAACTATCGAAACTGCAACGACTAGCTTGTGTCTGTATGTCGGGTGCAATGCGTACTTGTCCGACGGCAGCACTTGAAGTCACGCTTGAACTCACACCGCTTCATTTAGTGACCGGTCAAGTAGCCAAGCACACATTTCTGCAATAACGGCAGAGGGGTGTGACAAAGGCATGGCAATCTCGTCCCAAAGGATGAAAGAAATAAGTGGCAATATACCATTAGCCCTCCTGCCGAGGGACAGCATTACCAAAAAGGTTAACTTCACGAAGGAGTTCAAGGTTACCCTTCGCAGCAAGGATGAGTGGATCGATTCCACTCTCGAGCTGCTGCTGAGGAATAATACGATCAAGTGGTACACTGACGGCTTGAAAACATCGGAGGGAATCAGTGCAGGGATCGCAGGTCCACGCACTAACCTCTCCATACCTAGGGGAAGGTTTCCGAGCATTTTCCAGGCAGACGTCTTTGTCATAAGTCGGTGCATAGAAATAAACCTTCAACGCAACTATCGCAACAAGCGGATAACCATACTTAGCGATAGTCAAGCGGCACTAAGAGCGATCTCCTCCTACGATATCAAGTGCAAGTACAGTGCAGAGAACGGTTGAATAGCCTACCGGAACGTAACTAGGTGCACCTCATCTGTGTGCCTGGTCACAGCTTCCACCAATATGGAAAGAAAACGGCATTGGCAACAAATGCATAGCATGCGACATGCCAAGTCGCTAATAGGGGGTAGAGCCACAGCAGGCTTAAATAAAAAACTTCCCTAGGGACAAACTCACGCTGCTGGTTATATTTTACACCGGCCACTGCAAGCTGAATAAGCGTTTACATAACATGGGCCTATCCTCTTGCGTAAACTTCCGGTTCTGCGATTTGGTTTTTGTTCTCTTTTCTCTTTCCGTTTTAACGTCGTTTTATTTGCTGTCAACAAATTTCTCTTTCCTGTCGCGTGTAAATATTTTTTTTCGACCAGAGTAAGTTCTCTGGTAATTATACATCATTGTTACCGATCCGAGCAATGGCGTAATTGGTCAAACCCTCACCATTCAAAGCGTCTACAGCTCCTTTCTCTTTATCGTTAAGTATATTTTTGCGCGGTATTCTCCGAAATATAAAGTCCTTATAGCAATGAAACAAAGTATAAGATATTATATAAACTCAACCGATGAAGCTAAATTTACCGAGCGATTCTGTACTGTGATACAGTCACAAGTCTCTAAAATTGAGATTTTAAATTAGAGACAATTTTTGTGAATTGAGACGATTTTGCAATTCCGTAAGTGACAGTCACAAAAATCTATTACATTTCTTTATTCAGAGATGTATTTACGGTTGAATGAAAATAAATATGTTGATAACAAATAATAAACTTTCTATATCACAGTCAAAAAGCATAATTACCAATAAAAATTAAAATATATATTGACTTTGTTTCATAATATTTACGAAATTTATGTAAAATTGATTTATTTTTAACCTTTTCGCATTTAATTTTTTTTTAGGTATTCAATATTTTGACAAGGGTACGACGGAAATTGTTATAGGCTATATTGGCGGCAAAGAAAGTGATTTGCTGATAATGCAGTCCAAAATTAGACGCCCAGTTAATTTTACTACGGCATCTGACATATTTTGACTGTATATCAGTCCAAGCGAAACAAAAAAAACCGCAGCGAGTGCTTTTTTGAAAATCCATTTCAAAAGGTACTTTTTATTCCCCAAAATCCTTTTGACGAAAACTCAGTGCGATGTTTTTTTGAAGAAATTCGTAAAACTAGCGAACCAGAGAAAAAGATGTTTTCCGGAAGGAAAAGATATTTTCCGGAAGGAAAAGATATTTTCCGGAAGGAAAAGATATTTTCCGGAAGGAAAAGATATTTTCCGGAAGGAAAAGATGTATTAACTAAAGAGACGACCGTGAGTCGACTCTGTACATTTTGATGATTTTACACATATATTTGTGAAATGTCACGCAACTACTCGTACTATTTATATAAAGTGTAAAATACTTTAAAAATAAATTAAGGAGATTATTAGAAGTTTCAGCGGACACTTTTCATTCTAAACACCAAAATAAACTGAGTCCGGCTCTTCTTTATTTTGCTAAGTGTAAATAATAAGATTGAAAATGTTATATTTGGTATATGGGAGATATTGCTCGACCCGATTTTATCTAGTTTCGCCAATACAACATACTATTGACAAATAAATTGCTCCCTGAGTTTCATTAATGTACTACTGTGAGCAAATAATAGTAAGACTTTTTAATTTAAATTTCGCGTTTGTATGACTGTCAGTGACATCTGTACCAAATATTATATTAAAATAATTATTAATGTTTAGTTGTTGTTGTTTTAACGGAGTTGCTAATCCCCGTTAGGATGGTAAGGGTCATTTGTGTTGTCGTCGACGTCATCTAGCGGGAGGCCCAAGAAACGAGCTGTTTCGACGGGATCGGACCAGAGGGACAAGGGTGTTAGATGAATAGGGTTCGTAGGGCATGCAAAGAGGTGGTCAGTATCATGCGGAGACTCGTTGCACGCAGGACATACATTTGGTATGTCAAGGTCTATTCTGGATAAGTAGGAGTTTAGCCTGCTAAAATATCCAGAACGAAGTTGCGCTAGGGTCACTCACGCTTCTCGCGGCAGCTGGAGCTCTTCGTCTGCTACGAGTATGGGTGGAGATTTGACTCTAAGAACGCTATTTACGGGAAGGGAGTCGGTGAAGGTGTTGATGGCTTCACTGTGAATGGCGGTCAGTACATGTCGAAAGTTAGTTGCGTCCGAAGTCCGATCGGCGTATTGTACGACGTCGTCGACGTAGTCGAGGAAAGACCTTTTGATGCTCCTGGGAGGCGGTTCCGCTCCAAGCATATGGCTGCAGGGGTGATTTCTACGAAAGCATCCCAGCAGGAACTGCCTGGAGAGGAGTTAATTATGTTCCTTAACTGGGAGCATAAGCGTCTCGCTGTGGAGGTGTTCAATGGGAGACATCAGAAGGCATCCCGTCGTGGTCCGGAGTGCAGTGTTCTGGCAGGTCTAAAGTTTCCTCATCTGCGTGCCACTGCATCCAGACGACCATATGGGTGCTGCGTAATTAAGGACCGGCCGGCCGATTGCCTTGTATGTTGCCAACAACGTTTCTTTGTCTTTTCCCCATGCGCTGCCGGCTAGCGACTTGAGGATTTTGTTGCGGCTCTGTACCTTGGCGATAATCGCGGTCGTATGGGGGAGAGAGAATCTATGCTAGACTGTCGAAAGTTACACCTAAAATCTTAGGATTATTGACAGTCGGAAGGAATTTTGACGCCGTTGACTGCAATATTAAGTTCAAGTCTATACTCCTTTGTCCAGTTCGTAAAAATGTTCGCTGTGGATTTGGTGGGGGAAAGTGTGAGGTTCCGTGCAGTGAGGAAACGAGAAAGGTCGGAGAGGTAGCTGTTTACCTTCGAACACATGCCATCGATTCCATTGCCCGACGCCAATATCGTGCAGTCATCAGCGTACGAGGTTATGGAAACCCCCTCTGGTGGTTGTGGGAGTTTCGAGACGTAAAACAGGAGCGGGGAGAGGACACCACCCTGCGGAAGCCCCTGTTTAATTCTTCTCAATTTAGATGTTTCGCCTCGAAATAGTATGGATGACTGACGACCGTTCAGATAGTTCATGGTCCACCTCTTTAGCCCTGGAGGGAGCGTAGTTTTTTCGATGTCCTGCGGTAGCGTTGTGTGGTTGAGCGTGTCAAAAGCTTTTGACAAGTCCAACGCTACGAAGATCGTTCTTTCGCAGGGTGGTTTCTGGTTGAGACCACGAACTATCTGAGCGTTTATGACGCTAAGTGCTGTAGTGGTGCTGTGCACTTTTCGGAAACCATGCTGGTGGCTGGCTAGGCTCCGGTGGTGAGTGAAGGTCGGAAGTAACAAGGCCTCAAGTGTCTTCACTACTGGGGAGAGGATAGTTATAGGCCGATAAGATTCCCCTTTGTTGGCGGGTTTCCCAGGTTTCAGTAGTGGGACCACTCTTTCGACTTTCCACACATCGGGTATTTGAAGAGTGGTCAGCGACAAGTTGAGGACCTTGGTGAGATATTTTACTAACGTCGAGCCTAGAAGCTTTAGTATTAGCATGTTGATTCCATCAGGGCCAGTGGATTTGAAGGATTTCGCCTTGTTGATGACACCCTGAACCTCCTCATCGGTGAGGCGCGCCTTCGTTTGGCATTTTGCGCAGCCGTCGGTTAACACATCGTTTAGCTTTGTCTACCGAAGGGTGCAGTGTGAACTGCCGGCTAAAATAGCTCGCGCACTTCTTCGGGTTCGAAGAGGCATGACCATTGAGTTGAACTTCAACACGGTCGTCATGTCTCTTCGGGTTAGACAAAGCTTTCACAGAAGCCCAAAGCTTACTCACACCGGTGGAGAGGTTGCAGGACTTGAGGTGCTCTATCCATTTGGTCCGCTTATGATGGTTTACCATACGCCGAATCTCCAAATTGGGATCCCTTATTCGTGGATCCCCGGGATCGGCATGGCGTAAGGTGTCGCGCTCGTTAGCTAAAACAGCTGTTTCGGCTGGGAAATTGGGGCGGATTTCCGCTATTCTTCCAGCCGGGACGAAGCGAGCGGTAGCTGCTGCGATCACCTTGCGGAATTGACGTTCGCCAACGCAAACGTCCGTAGGAATAGGTAGAGCGTTGAAGGTGCTCTCGGTAAATTCTGTGAAGCCGACCCAATTAGCTTTGTTAAAGTTAATGAAGGTGCGGTTGTCCACAAAAACAAAATCAGGAGGCTTCTCGATCGAGATTATTATGGGCAGATGATCTGATGCGTGAGTTAGCATAGGTCGCCAGGTTATGCTGTTTATCAGACCACCGCTAGCAATGGTAATATCCGGCGAGCTATTACAGGTGCCCCTAACTCTGGTGGGGGCTTCGTCATTCATTGTGCAGAATGTCGAATCGTCAATCTGTTCCGCCAGCTCCATCCCCCTACGATCATTTGACAGGCAGTAACGCCAAAGATCGTGGTGGAGGTGGAAGAGGGTAGCTATGCTGCCTGATTGAGCTCCTAGGGACCGTGGAGGTCCTCTGTTGGCCACTCGGATTGAGTGGCGGCGCGGCGCGCGAACTATGTGCAGATTGCACAGCCGTGGAGACTTGTGTCGCAGTATTGCGCAAGCAACATGGGGCCGCGTAACGCGTGGTCCACTCCCTATGAGTCTTAAGGCCAGATCAGGATGGGATGGATGGAGCCGTTTTGCGCACACGCAGCAGAAAAATTCCTCCGGGCCCGGGTAGGACTCGATGCCAGCACGAGTCAGGAGGATACGGAACAACCCTGCTGCAAGGCATTGCTCCAATGACGACAAACACAAATTAGTACACACCGGTCCAAACGGTGTTAGATCGCCGAAAAAACAGCCCTTGGTCGGATAAAATCCTAGTCAATTCCGGTGCGTAGAACCGGCTGTCGTGGGAATTGTATTAATATTTAGTATACGCTTATTTTATTGAAGTACGTAAAGTGCACCAGCTATTTTTACGATGAGTGAAATAACCGCAACCACCGTATTCGCCTGTGAATAGCTACGCCCATTGAAGGCTATTCCGGAAATGGACTTTAACAACTTTTTAAAAGGTTGAAATAAAAAAAAACGTTGGCACAAGTGTATTGGGGCCGAGGGGGATTAATAATTTAATTTAAAAATGTAGATGTTGAATTAAGTAAAATAGAAACAATTGTTCGCATATACAACCACAAAACTAAGCATGACATCACTGGAAAAACATCGGCTAACATATTTCTTTATGCTAGATAGCCAATATTAGATATTCAAAAAAATAAGGAATGATAAATAGCCGAAATGAATAATTATAAGGAATTCACTAGATACGGAAAAGATCCACTCCAGAAAGGAAAATTGGAAAAACCATTTAAAGCAATCAAGAATATAAAATAAACAAGCTCAGTCCACCCACTATTGAAGAAAAAAAACCAGTTTAAGAAAGAAAAAATTAAATATGTCCAAATTTAACAAGAACCGTATTTTCAATGCCCGTGTCAAGAATATAATTTTGCGACACTATACTTAAACTTTATACTTAATCTTAACACGGGATTACTCAATTAAAATTATTCAATTCCAAAAAATATTAAATATTAGGAAATAAAATGATGAGAGTAAAACAACGCAGAATCGCAATTGAAAACATTATAAGGTAAACATTATTCAATACTAATAAGGTATTTAATAAGCTATACCTTTAGTACCGTCAAAAAATGTAATTTTTTCCAATTTTATTATGGAAGAATAAAAACAGATCACATCCGATTTTTTTGCATAGATATTATATAAAGAGGTATTATTGAACTACAAAGTAAAAATTATTTAATGTAAAAAAAACAAAATGGCGGAAATATCAATGATCTAGTTTATTGACATTTTTTTGCGGCCGTCAACTTCCTGGTTAGGCTTCTTATCGGAGACGAAAAAGGTATGTTTTTTTTTAATCTGGAAGCTTTTATCAAGTGCATAGTAGAGGGGTTTTGAGAATTTCGAAAAATCGGAACGTAGGCCAGGATTTTGTAAAAAGTGCAGTTTTCAAACTTTCAAAATGCAATTTTTTTCGGAAAAGCGCTCTATCACGCACTTGAGTATAAAATTGTCAATAAAATACGCTTTAGTTCAAGCAAATCGGTTGAATAATTTGCTTGCAATTTTGACAGCCGGGCGAAAAAAAGTTATTTTCGAGGAAACAAGCCTCAAAGTTATCCGGTTGTATAGACCGCAGCATGAAGTGCAATAGTTCTAGGGCCTATTTCTTCAAAAATATTCGGAGAAAACCACTGAAACTTCGGGACTACATTTTTGAATAGCTTTTCAATTGATTAGAACGAAATTTTTTTTTTTAATTTTTTGAAAATTCTAAAGGTATCTCCCCCTTAAGGGAGGGAAAGTGACGTACTTACGACTTCACCTTAACCCACTTATACTTGCATTAGACAGATAGCACATAGCATTTAAACAATATTTTCAGATAAAATTTCTTTGTAACATTTACTTTAATCTTAAGCTCATATTCAATAAAGAAAGAGGTACAACTTGTTCTTTCATTTAAAAGATATTAGCGTTGATCTTAGCCTACAAGACGAATCATTAGTTCGATTCATGACATAAACATACTTAACTATAATCGAGATAGATAGGGGGTTCTATGTCGATTAGTTTTAGGTGATACCTACAACCGTTAGGTGAACAAAATTGTTATACTCTATAGCAACATATTGCAAGACACACGCATTTTTAAGTAAATCCTACAGATACTCTTCGCGTTATTCGATTACAATGGTAGACACATAATTACGGACATGAAATTTTTTAGTTGTTTTTAATGCAGTTTGATACCCTAAAGTCAAATCTGAAAACATAATTTTTCTATCACCCACAGATATTCTGTAACCTGCGGCTTTAGATTTTACAATACATAAAATTTCATTATATTGCATCATATCATATTTCCATACGATCAGGGATTTATCCGGTTCTGCCTGCTCGTTTGAAGTAAACAGCGTATTTTACGATCATTTTATTTTACAAAATTTATCAGTAGACTAACGGTGTCCGAATCGGCTACGTGTTCTATGTTTGGATAGCAAAACGTTTTTGAGTTTCTTTTACGTTTTTGAAATTACTGTGTTTAAGATTTTTAGGTACAATGCCTAGGCAGTGCGTAAATAGTGAAAACAGTTTTTATCTGTGCGGAGAACTAACTTTCAAATCGCAAAAACGCACTTTTACTCCGCTTGTACTAAAAGCTTACGCTCTGTATTTTGGTGTTGAAGTTGGGGAGCAAGACAAAGCATGGGCTCCTCATATCTGTTGTAAAACTTGTGTAACATTGTTAACAGCTTGGTTAAAAGGTTCAAATCGTAAAATGCCCTTTGCAGTGCCAATGGTTTGGAGAGAACCAAAATATAATGTTACAGACTGCTATTTTTGCCTAAACATACGGTTAAGTACTGTAATTTACCATCAGCTTCCGATTCCAAAAGCACCAGTCTCGAAGAAGAACTAGAATAGAATAGCTCAACAAGAGATGTTACAGAAACCGTAAAGGAAATGACAACCGATCCTTTATTTGATTTACGAGGATGTTCAACAGTGCCGCATTTAGTTTCACAGGGTGCAATCAAATCAGTCGTCGCCGTGTACAGACGTATTTTTTTCTGCTCCGCGTTCTATTATTTTATCTTTATTAATGCCGTGTGTTTGCGCGCATAGAGTTGACCGTGCTCAGCACAAGATTAGTTGCCATAAATGTAATCAAATCTTTCACTTGTGTGTGAATTTATCACAGGCTGATGTGGATTTCTTGCTCAAATCTAAAAATGCTTTTTACTGTAAAGTGTGCGCGGTAGTTCGGAGAAATTCCATTCGTTCGCCGCCTGCGTCGCCATCAGTGCGCAATGCTGAGTGCACTCATATTTTAAGTTCGCAACAACAAAATGCTGAACAATCGAACAGTGAAGTAACTGAACCTTTGTTGGAGCATAACAATCATAATAAAGAAAATGTAGTGCTTAATTCTTTTGTATTGGAAGTAAGTTCACTGAGAAGTAAACAAGCGAAGGCGCTCGTGTTAATACAGCAATTATGATCGTAATTCGTTAATCGCTAAGCTTAACGAACTCAAATCAGAGATCTGCACTGTGCATATGAAATTGTCCGATAATGGCACCAGGCATGGCTCTGCACCAGCTTCGAATGCTATCTCTGCTGTCAACCCCTCTCTCACTGCTGCGACTGCTGTTGGTACAAGTGACTCTACAATCGCTGCTGTTGCTGTTGATAATGTGTGTGGGAAGTAGTGCAGCTTCAACTACTGCTAACTCTATCTTTACTTCTACGACTAATGTGGGTACAAATGCTCCGTCACCTAACGTTGTTGTTTCTGCTCCCATCGATAATGTGAGTATGAATTATCTCGCTCCCGCTAATTCGAAAGCACTCTCGGCTACTCCGTCTGCTGCTTGCTCCACTCACTCTACTGCTGCTGATAATAATAATGCCAATAGATATGCTGACGCTGTTGGTAGGAACATCAACACTCACTCGAAAGCCAATAACAATCCAACAGTTGCTGCTAAACCAGATCGTCCCTCTGTCGCTGTCAATGCTGCTCAATCAGTTGCCGTTGATGATTCTTTTAATCTAAACTATTCTACTTCAATTACTGCTAATGGAAATGTGAAGTTAAAAGTGAGTACTAGGAACAAAAAATCCCCTACTGCTTCAACTGTTGTTGGTGTTAATGCCAATTGTGATCTCGATGTCGTCATACCCAAGAAATGGATTAATTTGTCTGCTTTTAAAAACTCAGTCACTGAAGAAGATATTATATCTTTTGTCGTTAAACATGCTAATGTTGATAGAGAGCAACTTTTATGTTATAAATTAATTAAGATTATAAAATATTAATAATCTTAAGAGGATAAACTTTAAGTTAGGTGTGTCCCCATCTTTTTTTAATGCCGTTTTCTCCTCTTCAGTGTGGCCTTCTGGCATTAAGTTGCGCCCCTTTAAGTTTTTCCAAAGGGAGGGGAAAACAGGGCTGCAGATTAGGGGATGCACCTGTTAGTCACGACTTTTTTCATGCGTTTTCTGCACCTTCTTCAACTGGCTCCTGTCTTAAGGTGTACTACCAAAACTATCGGGTATTAGGTGTAAATCAAATATTATTCGCAACTTTTCTTCACATTTGGATTTCGATATTATCGTTATTGTTGAGACTTGGCTGAATTCCAGTTGCTTTGATAGTGAATATTTTGACTCAAATCTCTATTATGTCTTCCGCAAGGACAGAGATCACGAAAAAACTGGATGTCTAAGAGGGGTGGAGTTCTCTTAGCAGTTCATCGCAAATATCATCCTCGCTCAATTATGCTTGAGAATGAAGATTCTATTCTGGACCAACTATGCATTTGAGAAATGACGCTCTGTTCATTGCAGTCTCATACATCCCTCCTAATAGTCCGCTAGAGTTGCACGCTGGTATTAAACAAGGTGAAAGAGAATAATATTTGTGTTCTGGATGACTTTAATTTAAGCAATATCGTATGGTCTGGTTGTTCCTATAGTCCTGCTCTTATTCCTTCCTATTTTTCGTCTTCTCAGGAGTTATTTCTCATTGATAGCTTGCTTGGTCTCAATCTGATTCAAATCAACTCATATTCAAATAGTCTCGATCGATTTCTTGACTTAGTCTTTCTCAGTGATAATTTAAAATTTAGGTTTCTTGATGGATTCTTCTCTTCAATTACTCCAGCCACCATCCATCATTCTCCGCTAGCGTTTGAGGTGGATACTTATCTTTTCGCTCCTGTTAAACCTATTGATGGGCTTGGTTTTAATTTTACATTTTGTGATTTTGAACGACTCAATAATCTGCTCTCTGACATTAAATGGGATAATTTACTTTCGGGACTAGATTCAGCTAATAGTTTCTCCATTTTTAAGAAATCAATTCAGGAATTTCGTCATTATAATATCCCGCTCAAGCACATACAGCCATTTAAGTTGCCTTGGTACACTAATGACCTCAAACGTTTAAAAAATCTTAGAAGTAAATACTACAGAAAATTCTCTTCAACTAAATCTCATGTTTTCTTTGTTCAATATCAGCACTACACAAAACTGTTTAATGAATTGGATAAGTTCCTCTACAAAAGGTTTATTAATAATAAGGAGTCTACAATTAAGTCGAACCCTAAGTTATTTTGGAACTTTGTAAAATCTAAAAGAGCGTGTTCGGCCATTCCCTCTGCTTTACGCTGGGGTGATACGTCGGCATGCACTCCGGTCGAAATCTCCAATTTGTTCGGTGAATTTTTCAAATCGAACTATGTTCAAGATGATCCTGGTACTAGTTCCACTTTTTCAGCTAATAACTTCCCATCTATAAATTTTGGCTCACTGTGTCTTTCACAGAACGATATTGCCAAGGCTATTTGTGATATTAAGTCTTCTTCCAAATTGGATTTGGACGGGCTTCCGCCGTACTTATTAAGAATTGTAACGCCTTAGTATATCCTCTCATGCTTATCTTCAATAAGTCTCTCGCCACCGGAGATTTTATTTCTGACTGTAAATTGACATGCATTACCCCTATTCATAAAGGTGGTAGAAAGGCTGATGTCTCCAATTACAATCCTATTTCTAAACTTTCTACTATTTCGAAAATTTTTGAGTGTTCTGTTAAAAATAAATTATTTTTTGCAGTAAAATCAATAATTAATGTCAATCAGCATGGATTTGTCTCTGGGCGCTCCACTGTGTCAAACTTAGCAGTTTTTAGCGATTATTGTATGTCTGCATTCTCCCCTGGATTTCAGGTAGATTGTGTCTACACAGATTTCTCTAAAGCCTTTGATAAAGTATCACACAATATTCTAATTAAAAAATTATCATCTCTAGGGTTTCACTCGGTCTTCTTGAAGTGGATTAAATCATATCTGCAAAACAGACGATGCGTTGTCAGTGTCGATGGAGTGTCATCTGATCCATTCATTGCGTCTTCGGGAGTCCCACAAGGAAGCGTCTTGTGTCCACTTCTCTTTGTGCTGTTTATCAATGACATTTCCTGTTGCTTCTCTTTCGCCAACTTTTTGTTATATGCAGATGACTTAAAAATTTTTGCATTAATCAATAACACACAAGATGTACTCAAACTTCAATGTGATATTGATACTTTTCATAATTGGTGCCGAATCGAGCTTTTTCTGAATCTAGATAAATGCTCACAGATCTCTTATGGTAAGGGACGCAACATCTTATCTTCTAGCTACAGTTTTTCTAATTGCGTCCTTAAATGCGTTACTGAAATCAAAGATATTTGGGGTAATCTTTGACAGCAGATTTTCTTTTAGAAATCACATCAACTATATCACTTTAAAATCTTTTTCTGGACTCGGCTTTGTCCGTCGAAATTCTACAAATTTTTCCGACCCCTGCACGTTAAAATTACTGTACACATGTTTTGTGCGGTCCATTTTGGAGTAGGCAGTGTTTATTTGGAGACCATATTGCATATCGTCAATTAACAGGATCGAGCGTGTTCAAAAGATCTTTCTTAAATATGCTCTCCGCTCCATAGAGTTTGTTGACCCAACACCATCGTATACATCGCGTTTATTGCTTTTACATCTTAAATCACTGGAAAATCGAAGGTCCGTTCTCTCCCTTTCATTTGTCTTCAATGTAATTAACGGTGGTATTGACTGTCCCTATTTATTAGGTAGGGAAACTTAACTTCAATACTCCCCAGCGTTGTCTCAGATCCATTTCCCCCTTTTATTACAAAAAGGAAAGTACTAATTTTGCTGAATATGCTCCCCTCAAGAGGGCTATGCGGAAGTTTAACTCGATTTCCGAGAAAGTTCTTCTTGATTTTTCTCACTTTAGGGCATCCTTCATTAATACCCTCAATTCTGTTTTTTAATTTAAGTTATCTATTTATATAACTGTTATTTAATTCTCCATGAGTCTGTAAGAATTAATTTTCATAGACTTAACGAATTAAGAGCGAATATTTCATTGGCCTTGTTATCGTACGGAGAGTGTTGCCAAATGTACTGCGTATTGTAACTAAACTGTGGCCGCAAGCCGATTTTCACCTTGCGCTGTGGTGCGCCGCATTTTCGCTCGTATCTCGGGAACGATTCGTCCTACGGCCATGATCACATATACCATTTCGGTAGCAAATGACGTGACAAATAACTTTTTTTTATACATTTTGCCATGAGATGCGTATTTCAGGCGCTAGGTAGACAATTTCACGATTTTAGGCGAATTTGCGAAATTTTAAGGCCGGAGTTGGGGTTGAAGATGCAATCCGATTTCAAAACAAAAAGTTGCATTGGAATCAGGAAGTACTAAGGCAACTTTTCCGCACTATTAGAAATCCCGAATCGAAAAACGTCCGGAATCAACCCACCCTACTCTATCCTTCATTAATACCCTCAATTCTGTTTTTTAGTTATCTACTCATGTTATAGTAATTTAATTATTTTAGAATTCTAATATGTATCCTAATTTTTCATTAGTCTGTAAGAATCAATGTTCCTAGACTTTACTAAATAAATAAATAAATAATGACTTAGTTCGAGATCTAAGCCTTTCAAAATCGCAGTCCGAACTTTTAGTATCCAGACTAAATGGTTGGAGCCGTCTCCAATAAAATATTACTTTTTACAGAAAAAGGCAGAAAGACTTCACAAATTGCTTTCTTAAAATAGGAGATATAGTATGCTGTTCAGAAGTTAACCTTTTGTTTAACGGACTAGGACAGAAATATGAGCCACGCGATTGGCGTCTATTCATTGATTCCAAACTTAGTTTAACGGAGGTATTGGTTCATAACGGTAACAAATATCCATCTATGCCCTTGGCTCATGCGGTTCATTTGAAAGAATCATATGAGAATGTGAGAGTTCTTTTAGAGCACATCCATGAGTATGGTTGGGGAATATGTGGAGACCTAAAAGTAATAATACTTCTTCTCGGAATGCAACTAGAATATACGAAATATTGTTGCTTCCTTTGCGAATGGGACAACCGTGCGAAAGACTGTCGTTATGTACAGAAGCAGCGGCCAGTAAGTCAGGCACTCACTCCGGGTTAAAAAAAAAACGTTACCAGTGAACCTCTAGTTGATCGCAAAAAGGTATTACTACCACCTTTGCATATTAAATTGGGTTTAAAGAAGAATTGTGTTAAGGCAATGGACAGAAATGGAAGAGGGTTCTTGTATCTGAAACTAAAATTTCCAAGTCAGTGTAGCAAAAATTAAGGCATATTTGTGGGTCCGCAAATAAGAGAACTAATGAAAGACAAAACATTTGAGGAAATGCTCAATGAAACTGAAATACGAGCCTGGAGTGCCTTTAAGGGGGTAGTAAGGTTAATTCGAGCGAAAAAAACATATTTTCAATAATTTTTTTTAAGATACAATCAATGTATAATTACAGCATAATTATATGATATTTAAAGAATATTCTGTGAAAGTTTCATAGAAAAATATTAAAAAATGAGCCGGTGACAGAAAGTCTTCGCAGACCTTCCAAAAAAAAAAGTGATTCGCGGTGAACCGCATAACTCATGACTGGATCATTTGAAATTAAAAAACCAAATTGATTTGACTAGTTGATAAGTTTCTTCAGGTAACGCTGTCGAGTTTTTTTTCTAATGATTTTTCAATTTTTTACAACGCTCGGAACTCAAAATACTGATTTTTCACCAAAATATTCAGAAATTTTGTTGTTTAAAATTAAGTTGAAATTAAAAAAAAAAACTCGACAGCGATCGGTTCAGTAGATTTTAAGCTACAGAGTTCACCGGCTTCGAAAAAGTGAAGTATGAGAAAAACACCTTTAAAGTTTAACAGCCGCTCACAATCAAATCGGAGGGCGGAGACTTTCAAGTGTATATCACCGTCAATTTAGCTTTAATTGCTCTCAAATTTTCAGAGAATAATCTTAAGATATTGTACATTTATATAAAATAAAAAAAAAATTAAAAAGCAAAAAAAAAAAATACCTTACTACCCCCTTAAAAACGTTGTTAAACCTTTTTTTTGGAAATGTGAAAGCTGAAAATTACAAAGATCTTGTGACTGAACTGCAACCTGTACCTTAAAATTCACTTTCTGGACTCCCATCTGGATTTTTTTCCGAAAATTTAGGTGCCGTAAATGACGAACATGGAAACGGTTCCACCAAGACATTTCTGTTATGGAGAAACAGTACCAAGGCAATTGGGATGCCAGCTGGCTTGCCGATTACTGCTGGACATTGTTGAGGGATACTCCAAAAACAAAATATCGCCGAAAAACAGCGACCGTAACATTTTAAGGTACTCTTTGGTTAGTAAACTAATATAATAATATATCTATCGCTGTTTTTTAAGGGGTCAGTAGGGTAATCTGGCCTGTTTTCTTTTTGACATTTTTTTCATAGAAATTTTTATTCTACAATAAACTTTTTTCACAAATATCATGAGGTATATCGTGGAGTGTATAAACAATGAAATGGCTGGGTGAACGAGATGCGTTTTTTCACTGGCGGACACGATTTATAATGTTTGAATCATCTGATACACAACCCAATTTATTCTTAAAAAGTACGTGAATGGTTATCGTCCCTACTAGAATCATAAAAAAATTTTGAAAAATAAAAATGTAATTAACGTTTTTTTTGTTTAATTTTACCCCATGTTTTTACATAAATTTTGTCAGAACATTATCAATAAATTATAAAAAATATAGGGACGATAGCCAGGCGTTTTGTGAACATTAAAAAAAAAAAAATTAAGCAAATCGGTCGAGTAGTTGAACTGGAATCATGTCCGCCAGTTTAAAAAAGTGTCTGTTTGAGAAAAACGCGTTTAAAGTTTGAGGTACACCTAATTATTATTTTTGGGCCTTTTTCAAAACCTTCCAATGGTAAAGTGGGTTTCTACATTAATTCTAAGAGTATAAGGGAACAGAAAATGCAAACAATCAAAAAAAAGTCTGAAAAAAGATTACCCTACTTCATGCCCGATGTTGCCTGTAGGTAAAATTGTACATATGTATAGTATATGCTTCTAAGTCCCATTATTTAAATTTTTTTGAAGGTGTATTGTGTAAGCTTACAGTGAATTGTTCTTGTTTTCGTAAAGTGAAATTGGCAAAATCGCGAAAGTCATGTCACAAAAAAAAGTGGATTTTTGTTTACCAGTGTGACGTGACGCGAGACTCTTATTTGCCAAATTATTCAATTGATTATGTTGTTAGATGAAGACGGGAATTTCGAATAGCTTGTATCAAATGTATGCTATAAGTAGCTGACAAAATCAGTGAGAAGCGAAATTTAAAGAACGACTGTTATTTCTTAGTTTTGATACAATTTTTTCAGCTATTTTTTGTAATAAATTCAAAATGTCTGTACATTTCTCATAAAATCGTTATATTTTGTTATGAGTTGCATTGTCTCTTTGATACAGTTTTTTTTACAGTCAAATCTGGGTAAGTGAGAACTGGATTAGTGAGAAAACTCTACAAGTGAGAGTAATAGCCAGAACCCGTCATTTTAAGCTCCCAAAACTTCTATTATCGAGAAACAGAAACCTCTGTAAGAGAGTCGTTTTTCCCTTATGGACATCTGTGAGACTGTTACTTATTTATACCTCTATAAGCGACAGTCGAGCTTTATTTATTTATGTAACTCCAATAAAACTACATACTTACATAAAGGATACACACTTACAGTAACAAATGACAAAACAAATTACAAATTTAACATCTGCTACTTTATGACTCATTCTTACCTTTCGTGGAAATTCCTACCATTGTTTTTGTTTTGTTTTCTTAAGCATTTTGATATCTACCCTTATAAAGTACTTATATGTCGCAATCTCATGAACGTAAAATATACACACTATTAAAAATATATATGTACATAATATATGTTGTGCATATTACGTATATAATTTCATCATATTACATATTATCTATGTACATTCGTTCTTGCTGTGACTTGTTATTGCTGCGTACCTCTATAAGAGAGAAACGCTACCCGTGTATCTGCATTAGCGAGAAACTTGGGTTAGTGAGAAACCTCAATAAACGAGAATGAGATTGTGCTCCCTTGAACTCTCGCTTATCCAGGTTAGATATTACTAGCTTTTAAATTTATTTTACAAAGATAAATTGATTTTCAATTTGAATTGAAATTTATTTCATCGAATGTAATGGCAACATCGACAGTGATTTTGGAAAAGCAAAAAAAAGGTCTCCATTAATCCAATAATAACTATGCAAATTTTCACGTCTTTCCCTACTGTCGTTCGGTACATAACGAGTTAGCGTTTCATTTTTATACTCCTGCAACCAGTTGCTACGGAGTATTATAGTTTTGTTCATCTAACGGTTGTACGTATCATAATTGGTTGTCAAAAAAGTCTTGCGGTATTGTCGTTTCTTTTAAGTCGTTCTTGAGTTATACCGTCGCATGGAGCAAAATAAAGAGAAAATACGGCATATTTTACAGTACTACTACGATAAAGTCAAAAATGCATCTCAAGCCGCCAATAAAATTTGTGCAGTTTATGGACCCGATACAGTTTCCATTTCCACCGCACAACGATGGTTTAAACGTTTTCGTTCTGGTGTAGAGGTGGTCGAAGATGCGCCACGCTCCGGAAGGCCTGTCGTCGAAAATTGCGATAAAATCGCTGAATTGGTCGAAAGAGACCGGCACAGTAGCAGCCGTAGCATTGGTCAAGAGCTGGGCATGAGTCATCAAAAATTCATTTCAATTTCAATAAAAAAAAAATCTATAAAAAAATACCGCAAAACTTTTTTGACAACCCATTATATACACATAGCCCATAAAGTCTGCGTTCACCGGACACATTTTTTTAAGAGAAGTAGAAACTCAATACAGTAATACCCCGACTTACGCTACCCCGTTTTACGCGAATTCGAAGATACGCGGTTTTTCATTTTGATTGCCGCGCGCATCGGCTCTCTCGCTCCGCCCACTCAGTGTTCAATTTGCGACAGGTTTAAACGTGTTCCGCGTGAAATTGTTTTAAGTGCGCAGTGCGTTTTACTTATAATTTCTAATTATGTCGTCTAAAAAAACGAAAAATGAGTCATTTGAGCCTAACAAGAAAAGAAAAACATTGTCTTTGGAGTGTAAACTGAATATAATTAAAGACTTTGAAGCAAAAATGAAAATTTGTGAATTGGCAAAGAAATTTGACCTACCGGAATCAACAGTCCGAACGGTTGTAAAAGGTAAAGAAAAAATTATGACCGCTGTGAAAGACTCTCAATCTTTGAATTCAAGTATCATCCGTAAGCGTCACGGTATTATCGCACAGATGGAAACATTGCTACAGTCATGGCGTGATAATCAAGTAAGAGTGAAAAATTGTCCTGTTGATCAAAATACAGTGTGCTTTCAAGCAAAGCAGATTTTTGAAAAACTAAAAGAAGAAGCTGGGGAGGCGGCTGAAAATGAAGTGTTTAAAGCTAGTAACGGCTGGTTCAGCCGATTTAAGAGTCGTTGTAATTGGCATTGCATCGCAGAGTGGAGAAGCGGCAAGCGCTGATAAAGAAACTGCATCTCTCTATCCAGAAAAACTCAAAACAATGATAGATGAAGGTGGCTACACTAGTCAAACTATTTTCAACGTAGATGAAACAGGTCTTTTTTGGAAGAAAATGCCTAAAAGAACTTTTATTGCGCGTGAAGAGAAAACTTTTCCAGGTTTTAAAGCCGCCAAGGATCGATTAACAGTGATGGTTGGTGCGAATGCAGCTGGAGATTGTAAATTAAAACCTCTCTTAGTTTATCGCTCAGAAAATCCAAGAGCCTTAAAAAATAAATCTAAAGCTGGTTTGCCTGTCATTTGGAAGTCTAATGCAAAAGCTTGGGTGACAGCTTCTCTTTTTGAAGACTGGTTTGGCCATCATTTTATTCCTGAAGTCGAACGTTACTGCCGATTAAAAGAAATCCCATTTAAAGTGATGCTACTAATTGACAATGCGCCAGGTCATCCTCCCGCAACTCTAATTAATTTCGATCCACGTGTGGAAGTTGTATTTTTGCCACCAAACACTACCAGCTTGCTTCAACCAATGGACCAGGGAGTCATTAAAACATTTAAAGCTTACTACACAAGGCGGTCATTTGCACATCTACATGAAGCTATGAGACAAAACAATGAGCTTTCTGTTAAAGACTTTTGGAAGCAATTCAATGTTTTAGATGCTGTAAGAATTATTGGACAATCTTGGAATGAGGTTTCACAAAAAACTCTCAATGGTGTCTGGAAAAAACTGTGTCCATTTTTTTTCACCTCTGAAACCCAAGGAGAAACCATTTCAGATCCTGAACAAATCGATAGCATAATAGAAGAAGTGGTCGATATCGCCAAGCAATTAAATTTAGAGGTCGATAATGATGACGTTCAAGAATTGCTAGATTCACACAATCAAGAGCTAACAATTGACGAGGTTATAGAAATGCGTAAGTATGAGCAAGATATTGACCAAACTGATTCGCTAGACCCAGTTGAATCGGTAAATCAAATGACAATTGCAAACTTAACAGAAGGGCTCAATTCAATTGAAAAGGGGTTACAAATTTTAGAAAAAATTGATTCTAATGAAGAACGCATTTCTACTACAAAACGAGGGATAAAAAAATTACTGGTATGCTACGAGGAAATTTTACGTGAAAAGAAGAAAAATTTAACTCGTCAGGCAATACTGTTAGAATATATGAAGCCTTCGACATCAAAATAACTTCGGTTTAGCTTACTTTATTCATAACAATGTAATATTTTTTTATTATCCTACACTTTATTAAACATTTTTCTTCTAAATTATTGTTTTCTTTAAACTCTGGTCCCGATTAAACAAACTTTATATGTATTTATATGCAACGTTGAACCCCGACTTACGCGAATTCGACTTACACGGCAACCGCTCGGACCCACCTATCGCGTAAGTCCGGGGTATTACTGTATTAATAAATAATTCAGTTTAAATTGTTTACATGTATTTCTTCCTTATATTCTTAGGTTCCAAATGCAAAAACAAAAATATGTATTCCTATTTTCATTTTTGTGATAACGGGATTTTAGTGTAACAACAAGTAAACATAGGCACCACAAAGTCTGCGTTCAGTTTGCTTAAATTGGAAATACCGTTAATTTTCACGAATTTGTTTCTTCTTTTTGCGTAGGTTCTATTGTGTTTTAATATAATTAATCGTTTAAAGAGCTCGTGACGCGTTTTAATAATATTAAAAAAAAGGAAAGCAAAGGAAAAGAAATTAGTCTGTCGGAAAGAAAAATTATCATTAAGTTGTGGAAAGATGGTGAAAGTTTCAGAAAAATTGGACAAACTATTGGAAGAACGTATTCCTCGGTCCAGCGTGTAGTAAACAATTTCAAAAAAACCGGAATTTTAACGTCAAAGCCGCGATCTGGCCGTCCAAAAATATTATCAGTCCGGGAAGAACGCAAAATAATAAATATGGTGAAAGTTAACCCTCGAATTACGTCCATAAATATTATTGAAAACGTAAATATAAACTTTAAGAAAACAATTTGTGCCGAAACTGCTAGAAAAGTTTTGCGCAAAGCTGGATATCATGGCAGAGTCGCTCGAAAAAAACCATATTTTTCACTTGTAAACAGGCGAAAGCGCATTGAATTTGCTCATAATCATATAAATAAGTCTCCGGAATTCTGGAATCAAGTGATATTTTCGGATGAAAGTAAATTTTGTATTTTTGGCATAAAAGGTCGACAAATTGTGTGGCGTAAATCAGGAACTGCCCTTGAAAAACAAAATCTTGTTGGTACAGTGAAACACGGTGGTGGTGGTATTATGGTGTGGGGTTGCATGGCGGCTGGTGGTGTGGGTCAGCTTGAATTTATTGAATCTACAATGGATAAATGGGGTTATTTGACCATTCTAAAAAATAATTTGAAACAAAGTGTAGAGAATCTTGGATTATCTTCGACGTTTTGGTTCCAACAAGATAATGATCCGAAACATACTGCTGAAATTGTCAGACTTTGGCTCTTATACAATGCTCCTAGACAGCTTAAAACGCGCCCTCAATCACCTGACCTCAATCCTATTGAGCATCTATGGGATCTGTTGGAAAAAAGAATTCGTCAGCATACGATAACAAGTAAAGAGGCTTTACGAAGTGTTATGCAGGCAGAATGGTCCCGGATTACAGCTGAGGAAACAGATAAGTTGGTAAAATCAATGCCAAATCGATTGCGTAAGATTTTAAAACAACGTGGTAATCCAACAAAATATAATATTTAACTTAAATTTTTTTTATCATTCTTAATACTTTTGTAACTAATTTTAAAGCTGAACGCAGACTTTATGGTGTATATGTTTACTTGTTGTTACACTTAAATCGCGTTATCTCAAAAATGAAAATATGAATATACATTTTTGTTTTTGTATTTTGAACTGAAGAATATAAAGAAGAAATACATGTAAAAAATTTAAACAGAATTATTTATTAATATTGAGTTTTTACTTCTCTTAAAAAAATGTGTCCGGTGAACGCAGACTTTATGGGCTATGTGTATATATATAGATGATCAGGGTGGTGAGAAAATTTTGTTGGTCCTTTCATGGGTGTAAGCTGTAAATTGAGGTCTGTTTTTTCGACGATCTAAAACCGTTTGGATCGGTAAGTGTTAATCTGTGTTAAAATGCCATAACTAAGCACTAAATTAAGGCATAAAGCTTTAATTTCGTACAGAGGATCCCAGTAGCAAGGAGTATCCGTGCACAATTTTTTTTTAAATATGGGCGAGTCCCCGCCCTCTAACAAGTTTAACGTACATACCTTCTAAACGCCTTAAGCTACAACAACCAAAATCTGAGTACAAATCTCATAAAAACTTCTACCGACAGTGTGCAAATAGATATGTAAAATCAGAGAATAACCCCGCTCACTTCCCATATAACGCTACAGTTAAAAACTACTAAAAGTACATTAAATTAATAACTAAATACGCCAGAGACATTAAATTTTACCTCCGCGATGGTATGAGAGAGCTTTATGGGAGCCGGTGTGAAAATTGGACAATGGGCGTGGCACCGAACATTTTTTGGTGAAATTCCATATCTCGGAACCCGACCAACCTATTCCGACAAAATTTAGTACGTGGAACTCTTCTTACATTCTTATGTCACGTTATGAAAATGGACAAAATCAAACAACCACGCTTACTTCCTATATACCACAATTTCATTCGTTCAGTTTCCAGTACATAAGTCAAGAAACAATTAATATAACGGGATGAAACTTTGCGCGAATAATACCTTTAGTGTATGTGACCTTATGAACAAAAATTGTTCAAGTCCAATCAAAACTCTCAAGCCCCTAGGTACCGAATATTTAGACGCCAGTACCTATAGTTGCCTTTTGATCGAAAATATCGGTCAATATCTGAGATATATAATTAAAATTCAGGGATAACCGTTCTCTCATAATGGTATGTCAAATATCGGATCAATACAGCCCTTTGCCCCCATATACTTAATATACAGATTTTCGAACTTCTTGGTGAATTTGTACCGGATATATCGGCCATACTTGTGGTATATATGTAATTATATTATGTTATATGAATTTTGAAGTTTTTTTTTCGTATCTACGTACTGATCACGTGTTTGTTTCTAATATGAATATACGTATTTAGGGCTGTATAATTGTGACTTAGACCTCCTCGGGAAATGGGTACCTGCAAATAATAACGAAATGCAAAATTCCAAAAAAAGCGCTCGCGTTAAGACAGCTTTGCACGATTGTGTTATGAAATGTCGGCTAATGATTTGATGACGGGTCTGTATTCAGATATATGTTTCAATAAACAATCTAATTATATATTTATACATGCCTGAACAAGATGATGTTGGACGTGATGTTTGCTGTTGCTGCTGTGATATTTGCCACCCAGATGAAGACGGTGAAGGCGAAGAAGTCGTTATGCCCAACTTTCGATTTTGCATTTCAGTATAGAGCTCTTTCGTAGTTTTAACTTTTTTACTACCCATACCCAGTGATGATTTCAGCATTTGGGATGAAAGACTAGATTCTTTTGCAATAACAGAATCAACCCCTTTTGAGCCTTTTTTGCGACCACGCTTTCTTGGTACTTTCTTCTCTGGCGAAACCGGAGCGTTCGAGGCTACTTCAAAATTATTCGAAAACTGCGATTTCGATGGAGGGACATTCGATGTTGTCACCAGTTGTGGTGTTGGCACATTTATGGCTGGAACAGCTCTATTCTGTAAATTCAAATTATCGTGCTTTTGATGAGCAGGCATCATTTTATCAGTACTAACCACATTGATGAGGTCTGTTTGTGAAGCTTGACTATAGGAGTTGCTGTCATTTGAATTAAAACCAATATCTCGAAATGGTGCAAATTTCGACGTCGTGCGTCCAGAGTGCAAAGAAAAGTTGTTGACATGTGTAATTTTTGGTGAGACAGTCCGACGAAGAGTATTATGTAAAACAGTATCGGTACTCGATGTTGTTGGAAGCAATGCGCTACATGGCTTAAATTTACCAGCAAATGTTAAGTCAGATGTTGACAAGTTAAAGGATGTACGACTACTTTTACTTGCAGAACAATTAACTTTATTTTGTTCATCAATTGGATGCGTAGAATTTTCTGGAGGGAACATAGAGCTCATTGAACTATTGTCCAGTAGCGAAAGAATTTCTAACGAAAATATGAAAAAGATTTAGTTTTTGATCAAGTGAAGAACGTCAGTTTTACCTGGATATGCCAAACGAGACTTTTCTTCATTGGCAAAAGATGAATATTTCTCGTCGCTTTCACCACACTGACGATGATGCTGTTTATTTGATGTTTCTTCTAATAAAACAGTGGCAGCTTTTGAATCTCCGAAGGCATCAATTTCTCTTTGAATATCGTATTCACCTTTTTCTTTACGTCTCTTTTCTTTTCTTTCCTTTTTTTGTTTTAGTGGTGAAAGGGATGTCGCAGACGCTGTATTGAGTATATTATCTAAACTAACCGATTCTGCTTTAGCTTGTCCAGGTATTTGTATTTTAGTGGTGATTGGAATATTGGTAGATATGGGAGTAACTAAATTGGAACCAGAATTTGAGTCCTGTATATCAATTATAATGGGACCGAGATTTGCAGAACGATTGGTCAGAGGAAGCATCAAACTCATTTCAGAATTTGAATTTGATGAATGGTCAATTATAAATGTTTCTGTGTCTGGCGAGATTACAATTTGTTGTTTTTTTAATTTATTACGAAAAGCCGAATTATTACTTGATATATCCACATTACTTCTATCCGTAACGCCAAAACCAACGAGAACATTCTCAAAACTTGTTGGCTGTTTTTTAACATGGATGGATGCATCCGGCGTTCTTTCGTTTTGGCTTTCGATATTTGCAAGCCTTTTATTGTTATTATAAGAAGCCGATATTACATTTGTTGCCCGCGGTATGTGTTCTGTAATCGCAGAAGATACAGCAACGACTGGGATACTATTGGAATTCGATTGGTGTTGTGTCACATCGATGTGCATTGAGGATGCAGCTGGAGAAATAGATTGCGATCGCAGCCTTTGTGGTTGGTACGAAATATTGCTATGGCCAGATACAGACGGCAAAGTTGCAGATGAGGTAATTGATGTGGCGTCAATAAATTGCTGCTGCTGTTGCAGTATTCCCACCATTTCGCGCCATTTCTTTAGTAAAGACTTGGCACGGCGTGCTAAATGCTCATCCTTGGTACGACGCCTTAAATGGTTAATAAATTTTGCCAATCTGGTGGTCTCCAATTGCTCTTTTGTAATCGTTGTTCCCTCCAAGGTTGATATAACCGACATGACTGCATCCATGTTAACCACCTATACAAATAAAAAATCTTTTAATGCATCTGTACATAACAGACTACTTCATAATACTTACATCATAATTTTGGTCGAGCGCTTGACATAAACGAAGAGTTAGATCATGTATGTGCTTGGTGTTCATTTATAATGAACGAAACAAAAATAAATTATGTAATGAAAATAACCGGAACTACAACAAAACTATAACTGCTGAACATGGACCCTTAGAAATCGCTACTTTTTTGTTTCAACAGATTATAAATAATTCCAAAAGCTGTAAAGAGAAATTTGAACAGAACCAAACTTTAATTCCACTTATAGTTTTAACAATTGAGTAATCCGCAAAATGCCCAATGTCGACTCATTATATCAGATATATAGATTTTTTCCTGTGGTTGCTATTGTTGAAGCAGTTGGGGCGCTGCACAGAAAAAAGAAATCCGCGACATCATAAGCTTCACAGCCTTGAACAAGCATCCTTATTACTTCTTTTTATACTTCAAAATTTCGGTAAAGCTTCAACAACGCACAAAACTATACATTTAAAAATGCATATTTAGGAAACGGTTTCCAATATTTATTTTTAAGCTCATGAAAAATATGTATGACAACTTTATTGTATTTATAAACGTTTATACTATTATTATAAAAAACAACAAAATACTATGCGATCAGAGAAGTGTGATATTTAGAAATTTATCTGACAACACAACTGGGCGAAACCGCTTTTATATGGTATAAGATTATCCCTATTTGAAATACATAAATTGTAAAAGAAATTTATCTCCAATTGATATAATTATATTAGGAAACGTAGTATTTCTAGGAAACACTGATTTTATGGCAATTGTAGAAAGTCAAATTTACAATAACACGAAGTACACGTACAAAAAATCTAATTAATTCAAACATTAGATGCCTTAGTTTAACTTCACACACGGCGTTTGGGAAATGTTTTATAGTATTTGGTAACTTTTGAACTAAATATCGTGAATCTTTACACATTTTATACTAAAAAAGAATTCACCAGCTTGTTGCAACCCAATCTTTTGGTGTTAAAACCGACCTACTATCAACATTGCTTGTATATTGTCATTGACACGGAAACAACTTTTGAACATCATCACCTCGCTTTGCTTAATTAACGCAATACAATTTAATTAATTCTATAACGTACGCTCTAACTTGATGTTTAGAAATTGCTTCAAGTTTTGCGTGTGATAAAACGTTCACTTTTTACAGCAAATTTAGAAAAGTTGTTACAACACGTCGAACGCATGTTACTTCCATGCAAAACAACTAATCGCGTAATGGCGGAAAGAAAGCGACATCGAGAATACCGATGAAGGCCTCGCCATATTCATCAGAGTTGTATTGAAAAGATCTTTTCAGTGTTGCCGTTTCTCGATCTAGGTATGATTTTTATAGAAGCCATCAAAATTTCACATATTGCTGTGCATATGGCAGGTGTCAAGAACTTGAAATTTAAAACAAACGCAATTTCGTCGTCTGATTGATTTCCTCATTAAATAAATTATTTAAAATATTCGTCAAATTAATTAAATTAAAGGGAAGAATTTAGTATACCGTCCCAGGATTTCAAGGATAAAAAGGATATGGTCGGATAGAGGAGATTATCCTGATCAAGGATATATATGGTTATAGCCACAGGAAGCTTATAGTTTAGGAGATATTCGCGTTTAAAATTTAAAATTTGCAATATTTTAATAACATTTTTTCTATATTTAAAATTAATTTTGCACTTATATTTTTCAATTTTATATACACTAACACATCACTAATTCGTTTGTACACATTTATTTTATATCATATATTGCAAAAAAAGCTTTTATTATACATTTACCGTGCGATTCTGTACTGTGATACTGTCTCAAATCTCTAAATTTGAGATTTTGAGTTAGAGACAATTTTTGAGACTTGAGACGATTTTGCTATTCTGTAAGTGACAGTCAAAAAATCTATTACATTTCCTTATTCAGAGATGTTTTTAAACTTGAATGAAAATAAATATGTCGATAACAAATATTAAATTTTTTATAACACAGTCAAAAAACATAATTATCATTAAAAGTAAAAATATATGTTGACTTTGTTTCATAATATTTACGAAATTTATGTAAAATTGATTTATTTTTAACCTTTTCGTGTTTGAGTTGCTTACAAATTAGAAAATAACTACAATCGATTAATATCTGTGATGATCTCTATTCAGTATATTCAAAATGGCAGACAAGAGTTCTTTTTGGTTTTGTGACCTGCTAATTACCAGGTCTCAAGTTTGAGTCAATATTTTGAGACTAACGCTAGAGACTGTTTAGTGAATAGTAACTAGTCACAAATTGAGATTTTACCTGAAAATGTCTGAAATAGAGACTAGAGACTGGTTACAGAATCCCGCTATTAAATTCTTGTTGAATTATGACAATTTAATAATAACAAATTAATTTCAAACTGTCAAATGATAAGTGTTACCTTATCGACATTGATCGAACAAACACCGGGGTGTATCAGATTTTTTTTTCGCGTAGAACTCCTTTTCGCGTGGGCGGTCTTCGGCCGCGCTTCAAACAAAATAACCCTGGTCGGTCCAACACCGGGTGTATACATTTTTTTACTCCCCTAGAACTCATATTTACATTGGCGGCCTTCAGACCGTTTAAATTTTTTATTGTTTATCAACGATTATGTTTCTTTTATTTAGGGTATAATATTTCTTTTTATTTTTTTTTTGTTTCAGTTTGTAAAATATTTTAGTACGTTAACACTAATTATTTGACAAATTTATTTTTACAAATGATGTCGATAAGGTAACACTTATCATCTGACAGTTTGAAATTAATTTGTTATTATTAAATAGTCATAATTCAACAATAATTTAAATGTATAATAAAAGCTATTTTTGCAATATATGATTTAAAATAAATAAATAAATAAAACTGAAAAATATAAGTGCAAAATTAATTTTAAATATAGAAAAAATTTTAATAAAATATTGCAAATTTTAAATTTTAAACGCGAATATCTCGAAAACTATAATCTTCCTGTGGCTATAACCATATATATTCGTGATCAGGAGAATCTCCTCTATCCGACCATACCAATTTTTTTCACGAAATCCTGGGACGGTACACTAAAGCCGACCCAATTGTTTTTACTTGAGAAATTTAGACAACTTGCTAGCAGAGATAAAGAGACGCTTAATTCGCCTGTCACTGGAATTGAGAGAACCGCTCAACCACAAAGCTTTGACAGTTCACTGGATCAGGTAGGTTTTGACGTTTTGCAATTGGAATTTCCAAATTGAAATACTTAAACGCACTAGGCTTATTTCATATATTCGCTTAAAAATGAATTGTGTTGGCAATGCGGAACAATCAGCTGATATACAATTTAGTTTGAAATTTCAAATTAATAAACGGAATATTAAAATACTATTCAAATATATTGATTTTATTTATTTGAGATCTTTAATACAAAAAACTGAAAACAAGTGTTCATATTTGTTTTAATTTTAACTAAATACTAATCCAAAAAATCTGTAATTTTGGTTTGTTTACATTTTCATCTGTCAAAATGAGGTTTCTCGCTATTGCCAACTACTTCTTTTTGGAAAACAGACCTAGCTGTTGTGAATGAAAAAACTGGAAACGCCTCTAGTTCAATATGCAAGATACCCTGCAAGACGGAGGTAACAGACTGCACAAACACATTGAAACATTTTCAGCTGTTCACTAACACTGTTACATTTTCTGGAATTTTCAATTGAATGGGAGAATACGTAAGTACGATAGAGAAAAACTATCGACATTCTAAACATATTGTAACATTAACTTGCTAGAATAGGAGAGACGAATGCACAATTTTTCAAGAAGATGAAAACGAAAAGCGCAGTTTATTTTGGATTTTAAAGAGGTAATTTCGTTATTTCATAATTTGATATTTTATAAATAATTTCTTATATAAATAGAAGCATATGTTATTAATTTCTTTTATATAGAGTAAACGAAAAAGCTTAAGATGGAGAATAAGGTAAGCATTGTGAATTGAATGACGTGTGTGTAATTAAAATTTTTAATATTACAGAAATCATTTGGAGCAGTTGGATTCGTATGACAAAGACGCACCATTCAATTAGCCGCATCACCGGTGACTTGGAGGACGAGTATTACGTGGAGCTCGCTATTAGCTCAAGTAAATATTTGATTATTTTAATTTTATTATTAAATAAAGCGAAATAATAAAAAAAACTGAATTTTATTTAAAAGAATTGAATTTGCTAGAAGTAACAAATGGGTAACAAATATTCTTGTTACTGCTTATTCCTACTAACATGTTTATATGTTATAGGCAACAAACTGCATGCTGCCTTGTTCTAACAGAATACATACATTTGTAAGCAAATCTCTTCACAGTATGTTACGGGTAACAAATACTTTTTGTTATCCATAACACATAGGTAAGCTATGCGCTAACAAAAGAATTTGTACCCAAATTTCTGTTAGTGTTATTATTTTGGTTGGCAGTTTGTTACTACAGTCTCAAGCGTTAGTCTCAAAATATTGACTCAAACTGGAGACCTGGTAACCAAAAAGAACTCTTGTCTGCCATTTTGAATATACTGAATAGAGATCATCACAGAGATTAATCGATTATAGTTATTTTCTATTTTGTAAGCAACTCAAACACGAAAAGGTTACAAATAAATCAATTTTACATAAATTTCGTAAATATTATGAAACAAAGTTAACATATATTTTTACTTTTATTGATAATGCTGTTTTTTGACTATGTTATAGAAAATCAAATATTTGTTATCGACATATTTATTTTCATTCAAGTGTAAAAACATCTCTGAATAAGGAAATGTAATAGATTTTGTGACTGTCACTTACAAAATAGCAAAATCGTCTCAAGTCTCAAAAATCTCAAATTTAGAGACTTGAGACAGTATCACAGTACAGAATCGCACGGTTAAAATCTCAAATTTAGAGACTTGAGACTGTATCACAGTACAGAATCGCACGGTAAGTCTGTCATTTTTTCATTTGTAGGTAATAAAAAAGCTAAAATGCCGAGAATCAGTAATAAACAATATCTTTTGAAGTTATTGGAAGTAGCAGTGTTAAATGATTTAATGATTATTGAATTCTTTTGTGAGGACAATGGTATGTATGTATTTAAATTAAATTGGTTTTATTTTAAATGACTACATTTTTAGTTTTGCAGAAGAGAGGAAAAGTAAAGAAGATGAAATAATGGAGGACCTAATGCATGTATTGGCTTTAGGCGAAGAATGCAGATACAGGCTACAATTTGTTCAAAATAATGTACCGAAATCCAGGGTATTTTTAAATGAAATCTTATGGGAACGATTCAAGAAGATCACACTTGTCACTTGGAAAACTTTCGATATTTATTGGATCTAATAAAGGGAGACGATCTTTTCAACAAAATTCGCTCGGGCAAAAAATTTCCAGTTCAAACGCAACTGGCAATTGTGTTGTATCGCTTAGGTTCTAGCGGTGAAGGAGCTACTCTTTCGAAGATTGCAGGTTTATTTGGAATCAGTGATGGTGGTATCATTCAGGTCAGAATTTGTCAGGTTTCCTCAAAATACATTAACATGTATTTATATTTTAGAATTTAACTGAATGCATATTTAATGCGCTGTTGAAATATAAGGATCAGTATTTATTTTGGCCAAATACGGAAGAACGCAAAAAGCTCGTTTTAGAAGCTTCGAGTGAGTTACCTAACTGCATAGGATACTTTGATGGTACCGAAATTCCATTGGCGGAAAAACGGTCACAGGACCCAGAAGCGTACTTTTCACGAAAACATATTTACTCCGTTAAGGCACAAGCCGTGTGCGATCATAGATTACAAATAAGGCACTTGATTTTAGGCTTTCCAGGTAGCGTTCATGATACACGTATTTTTAATAACAGGGAATTGTCAATTGAAGCACATAAATTTTTTGGAGAAGGTGAATGGATTGCAGGTGACAGTGCATATAAATTATCGAGTACTGTTATAACGCCATTTAGAGAAAATTCTAGAAATTTAACACTAAGCCAAAGGAATTTCTTTAACAAAACATTCAGTCGATATAGAATTCGAATTGAACATTGTTTTGGAATGCTGAAGGAAAGATTTGGTAGTTTAAAAGGCTTAAGGCTCCAAATTAAAAATGAAAATGGTATGAGAAAAGTTAACAAATGTATTCTCTGTTGTGCATTGTTACACAACTTTATACTCCAACAAGACGATTATTCCGATTACCAACCTGAGGAATCGGAGCACAGTATTGACGAGTCGTCATGGGAACCAAATGCTCGTACCAATGAAGGGGAGATAAGGCGACGAGAAATCTTTGAACAAATGTTTAATCAATAAATATCTTAATTTAAAAATTCTTTTCTTATTTATTTTTTCAAATAAAATTCAACTTCTTTATATAAACAAGTAACATAAATTATTTGACTAGAAATATCTTAATACAGATAAGGTAAAAAAAAGCAAGGTGGACCATATTCACTAAGTCACTATAAGTAAAACAAACCAAAAAATGTATTAAGAAGAAAAAGTCAAGATGGAAAAAATTTTATATTGGAATACAGATGATTACATTTTGGCATTTTATGAGCTATTTAAGCTTTTCAATCGTTCGTGTTCCAATCTGACTTTTTCCATTTCTACTTCTATTTCTTTCTCCAACCGTAATTTCTGCAATTGAAAATAGTTTTCCTCTCTCCCTTTTTCAAATTCCAATTTTTTCGTTTCTAGTTCCAACTTTTTATTTTGGATTTCGAAAAGTAATGAAAATGGATTTGAACTGCTATGAGATCTTTTCATATTTCTTCTTAGTGTAGATGTGCATGCAAAATTAGCGGACGGACTAACTACCTCATCTGCAGACGGATACATAATAACGGACGGACTGGGTAACGGACTCGAAGAACTTGTGTCGGGGTCTATCTCTGGAGTAATATATTCTATATATGTATCGTCCAACTCTGACACCAACTTTGTTGATTGATAAATCCCTGGTGGCTGATCACTTATGCGACGTCCAAATATCACGTGAAGGTCTTCATAGAAAATACATATTCTTTTCATGTATTCTTCCACACTATGAGGATCATCACTTTCAAGTAAGCCTGCACCAGTCTGTTCTTTCCACTTGAGCGCAGATAAAAAAGTCGTTTTCAAATGCCTCATTTTAGTCCTCATTATGTCCCATTTAATATTCATTAAATTTGGAGCTTTTTCGCCAATTTTGTTGTAAAACCTTTGGGCTGTTGGTTTCTAAAAGCAGATCGTAAAATGTAGAATTATGAAATGAAAAAAATATATCAATATTACCTCAAAATGGTTCGGATTGCGTCCACTGTATTTATCAAAAGGTCTTTCGTTTGGCCTTCAGACCAACGAAATGTGCCGTTTAGCCTTAATCTTTTTTTCTATTAAATAATCAATTGAATATTAATAATACAAGCCAATAATTAATTGTTATGAATTTACTTACCGCTTCCATTTCTTTTAAAACACCAAATAGACGCTTCTAGCTGATTGCGAATTGCGCAAAATGCTATGGTTGCCACTGAAAACGGTCTCGAATATTTGCAAGATTGTCGTAAAATAAAATGCATCTAAAAATTAACAGCTGTTTTACGATATTGCGAATTTGCGATGTTGCCATACGTTTACGACGTTAAATGAGTACCACTAATGACAGTAAATTATATTAAAAGCATCCGTGCTCACGTGCTCTTGACATGGGCTGTTTCGAAGCGAGCTCCACATAATGCTCGTCCTCCAAGTCACCGATGATGCGGCTAATTGAATGGTGCGTCTTAGTTTACTTTGCGCTTGCACCTCGGCCTTTCTGGCATCTAGAAAATGAAAATATAATATAATGCTCCAAATGTTTTTCTGTAATATTAATTTTTTTAATTATACACACAACATTCAAATCACAACGCTTACCGTTTTATTCTTGTCAAGCTTTCTCGTTTTCTATATATAAAAGAAATTAATTACATATATATATACATATATAATAGAAATTTATTATAAAATTATCAAGTAATACCATGTTCAGACCGAAAATTTAAAAGATTAGATTATATTTAAGCATTTCATAACCCAACAGTGTTCTCACTGCCGTTAGAAAGATCAAAAAACAGCTGATATTGTCATTCAAGAATTCACATCGCTTAATATTTATCAAAAGAAAAGATTGTCATATAGTATTTTGAAATAAAAAGACGGTTTTTTTTTAATATTTTCCATATAATAGAAATAATGGATGCATTTTTTCATTTGTTAAGTCGATTTTCAGATGAAATTAGATTCATTGCTTTAAAAAAATTTTTTTTGTTTGCATTTGTCTAAATCAGCTGTGATAATGTAACAGATTTCCAGTGCTGACAAGTAGATTGCGCAAAATCAGAGTGGCACAGAGAGATTTAGCGTGGATCAGTTTCAAAACATTTCAATGAAGTGATTTGGAACTGTCATTTTTGTATGGCAAAATCTTGATAAATTTTTAAGATTAGTGGGATAATCCATTCAATAGCCGAAATCTTGTGATTAAGTGTCGGTCTGAACATGGTATAACGATCTTACCTCTTTAAAATCCAAAATAAGTGCTGAACACAATGAGCGCGACAGACTGCAAACGACATCTGTCAAATATTTAAATACACAAGTTCTTAGGGACACAGTTATTGAGGCAGCTGCACAACTACATAACTGTGTATATAAGAAAGTGTGTATTCTAACATTTGACAGATGTTCATTGTGTTCAGCACTTCAACTGCGCTTTTCGTTTTCTTCTTCTTGATAAATTGGGTATTCGTCTTTCCTATTCTAGGAAGTCAATATTACAATATGTTTAGAATGTCGATAGTTTTTCTCAATTCCAGAAAATGTAACAGTGTTAGTGAACAGCTGAAAATGTTTCAATGTGTTTGTGCAATCTGTTACCTCCGTGTTGCAAGGTTATTAAGCTAATTTTTATATAAATTAAAGTTGCCACTGTTACAGAGTTATCAGTTCCTAATACATATTAACTTCTTCTTCTTAATTGGCGTAGACACCGCTTACGCGATTATAGCCGAGTTAACAACAGCGCGCCAGTCGTTTCTTCTTTTCGCTACGTGGCGCCAATTGGATATTCCAAGCGTAGCCAGGTCCTTCTCCACTTGGTCCTTCCAACGGAGTGGAGGTCTTCCTCTTCCTCTGCTTCCCCCGGCGGGTACAGCGTCGAATACTTTCAGAGCTGGAGTGTTTTCGCCCATTCGGACAACATGACCTAGCCAGCGTAGCCGCTGTCTTTTAATTCGCTGAACTATGTCAATGTCGTCGTATATCTCGTACAGCTCATCGTTCCATCGAATGCGATATTCGCCGTGGCTAACGCTCAAAGGACCATAAATCTTTCGCAGAACTTTTCTCTCGAAAACTCGCAACGTCGACTCATCAGTTGTTGACATCGTCCAAGCCTCTGCACCATATAGCAGGACGGGAATTATGAGCGACTTATAGAGTTTAGCTTTTGTTCGTCGAGAGAGGACTTTTTACTTTTCAATTGCCTACTCAGTCCGAAGTAGCACCTGTTGGCAAGAGCAATCCTGCGTTGGATTTCCAGGCTGACATTGTTGGTGGTGTTAATACTGGTTCCTAAATAGACGAAATTATCTACAACTTCAAAGTTATGACTGTCAACAGTGACGTGGGAGCCAAGTCGCGAATGCGACGACTGTTTGTTTGATGACAGGAGATATTTCGTCTTGCCCTCGTTCACTGCCAGACCCATTTGTTTTGCTTCCTTGTCCAGTCTGGAGAAAGCAGAACTAACGGCGCGGGTGTTAAGGCCGATGATATCAATATCATCAGCATACGCCAGCAGCTGTACACTCTTATAAAAGATGGTACCTTCTCTACTAAGTTCTGCAGCTCGAACTATTTTCTCCAGAAGCAGGTTGAAAAAAGTCACACGATAGGGAATCGCCTTGTCTGAAACCTCGTTTGGTATCGAACGGCTCGGAGAGGTCCTTCCCGATTCTGACGGAGCTCTTCGTGTTGCTCAACGTCAGTTTACACAGCCGTATTAGTTTTGCGGGGATACCAAATTCAGACATCGCGGCATAAAGGCAGCTCCTTTTCGTGCTGTCGAAAGCAGCTTTGAAATCGACGAAGAGGTGGTGTGTGTCGATTCTCCTTTCACGGGTCTTTTCAAGATTTGGCGCATGGTGAATATCTGGTCGGTTGTTGATTTTCCAGGTCTAAAGCCACACTGATAAGGTCCAATCAGTTTGTTGACGGTGGGCTTTAATCTTTCACACAATACGCTCGATAGAACCTTATATGCGATGTTGAGGAGGCTAATCCCACGGTAGTTGGCGCAAATTGTGGGGTCACCTTTCTTATGGATTGGGCATAGCACACTTAAATTCCAATCGTTGGGCATGCTTTCGTCCGACCATATTTTACAAAGAAGCTGATGCATGCTCCTTATCAGTTCTTCGCCGCCGTGTTTGAATAGCTCGGCCGGTAATCCATCGGCCCCCGCCGCTTTGTTGTTCTTCAGGCGGGTAATTGCTATTCGAACTTCTTCATGGTCGGGACATGGGACGTCTGCTCCATCGTCATCGATTGGGGAATCGGGTTCGCCTTCTCCTGGCGTTGTGCATTCTCTGCCATTCAGCAGGCTGGAGAAGTGTTCCTCCATAATTTAAGTATGCTCTGGGCATCGGTCACTAGATCACCTTTGGGGGTTCTACAAGAGTATGCTCCGGTCTTGAAACCTTCTGTAAGCCGCCGCATTTTTTCGTAGAATTTTCGAGCATTACCCCGTCGGCCAGCTTATCAAGCTCTTCATACTCACGCATTTCGGCCTCTTTCTTTTTCTGTCTGCAGATGCGTCTCGCTTCCCTCTTCAATTCTCGGTATCTATCCCATCCCGCACGTGTAGTGGTCGATCGTAACGTTGCGAGGTAGGCAGCTTGTTTTCTCTCCGCTGCGGCACGGCACTCCTCGTCGTACCAGCTGTTCTTTTGCACTTTCCGAAAACCAAGGGTTTCGGATGCAGCTGTACGTAAGGAGTTTGAAATGCCGTCCCACAGCTCCCTTATACCGAGTTGTTGATAAGTGCTCTCAGAGAGCAGGAGTGCAAGCCGAGTAGAAAAACGTTTGGCAGTCTGTTGTGATTGCAGCTTTTCGACGTCGAACCTCCTTGTGTTTGTTGGCGTGCGTTTTTGCTGCACAGAGGCGGTGCGAATCTTGGCTGCAACAAGATAGTGGTCCGAGTCGATGTTAGGACCTCGGAGCGCACGCACATCTAAAACACTGGAGACGTGTCTTCCGTCTATCACAACATGATCGATCTGGTTGGTAGTTTTTCGATCCGGAGACAGCCAGGTAGCTTGATGAATTTTTTGTGCTGGAATCTAGTACCATATTTCGGGCCCCGGCGAAGTCGATCAGCCTCAACCCATTTGGGGATGTTTCCTCGTGGAGGCTGAATTTGCCGACCGTAGTGCCAAAGATACCTTCTTTGCCCACCCTGGCGTTAAAGTCGCCAAGCACGATTTTGACATCGTGGCGGGGGCATCTCTCATAAGTGCGTTCCAAGCACTCATAAAAGGCATCTTTGGTCACATCGTCCTTCTCATCCGTCGGAGCGTGGGCGCAAATCAGCAATATGTTGAAGAACCTCGCTTTGATGCGGATTGTGGCTAGACGTTCATTCACCGGAGTGAATGATAGTACTCGGCGACGGAGTCTCTCTCCCACCACGAATCCCACACCAAACTTGCGCTCCTTTATATGGCCACTGTAGTAAATGTCACAAGGACCTACTCGTCTCTGTCCTTGTCCCGTCCATCGCATTTCTTGGACGGCGGTGATGTCAGCCTTTATTTTCACGAGGACATCAACCAGCTGGGCAGCGGCACCTTCCCAATTAAGGGACCGGACATTCCAGGTGCATGCCCTGATATCGTTATCCTTATTTCGTTTGCCATGGTCGTCATCAAAAGAGGGGTTTCTCATCCGAGGCTGTTTGTCGCTTTTCATTGGGATAGGCTTTTTACGTGGCGGGTCCCAAACCCAGCGCACAACCCTATGCAGGGGATGTTTCGCCTTCTCACTTTAGCTCACCTTCGAACGGATGTTCTTAGGCTACCCAGAGGATACTTGGTCAAAGACCGGAAGTTGTGAGCTGCTTGAGTCATATGTAAAAGAATCGTTTCTGGCCACTCCCAAGTGAATGGCGATCAGAGAACTTTCCTCACTTGAGTGAACTTCTACACATGACCCCATCCTCCATACATATTAACACGAGAGCAAAAAAATTTATTCAAGTTACATTTTTATTTGTCTTGAATAGGGGCGGAAAATTGTTACGTGGTGTAAATTTTACGTTTAGCTGTGCCAAATGGAAAATGAAATTTTGACAGTTGAAGCTCAAAACAAGCGTAAATGCGTCGTTTGAATTTTTGTTTAATTAATTAAATTACTAAATATATTCGTAAATGAAATAATTAAAAAACTCATTAACGTGAATATTTTTTAAATATTAGATATATTTATTTAAAATTGATAATTTTAGGCAACATGCAAGGTTACTACGACGCTACTCGCATTGTAATATGATTACGTATTCATGTATACATAAATACATTTCCTTTAGGTATTTAATCCCTGCATATTCATTTTAGTTGCAATATTTTGGATAATTAAAAAAAATTCAAAAGGAGTCGAGATCTTTCCTTATTTAGAGTATAATTGCTGTATTGAAAGGAGCATTTAGTATAATAAGAAAAGGAATAAGTCAAAATCGTGCTAGGTGACTTTAACGCAAGAGTAGGCAAACAGGCATCTTTAGCTCAACGGTCGGTAAATTCAGCCTCCTTGATGAAATATCAAACGGGTTGAAGTTGACCGACTTCGCCGGGGCAGAGCTGAATAGAGAGGACACAATGTTTTATAAGAGTTTACAGCTGCTGGCGTACGGCGATGATATTAATGTCATTAGCCGCAACACCCGCGCTGTTAGTTTTGCTTTCTCCAGACTGGACAAGGAGGCGAAGCTAATGGGTCTGGTAGTGAACGAGGGTAAGATGAAATATCTCCTGTAATCAAATATATAGTCGTCGCACTCGCTACTTGGCTCCCACGACACTGTTTAAAGTCATAACTTCGAACACGAAAACAATATAAGCCTCGAAATCCAACGCAGAATAACTCTTGGCAACAGGTGCCGTCCTGTTACAAGGTACACAGACATGTACGATAATAACATCCAATGAGTCGACGTTACGAGTTTTGAAGAGAAAGGTTCTGCCGAAGATTTATAGTGCTGTGCGCATTGGAAACGGCGAACATCGCATTCAGTAAAATGCTGCGCTGTACGAAATATACGACGACACTGACATATTTCTGCGATTTAAGAGGCAGTAGCTACACGGACTAGGTCATATTGTCCGTATGGATGAGTACACTCGATTTCTGAAAGTATTTGACGCAGTACCCACCGGAAGATACAGATAAAGAAAAAGGACTCCACTCTGTTGGAGAGATCACGAATTGGCGCCAAATTGCGAAAAAAAGAAACGACGCGCTATTGTTAACTCAAGTAACCGCGTAAGCAAGGTCTACGCCATTAAAAAAGAAGAAATGAATAGTTACGAATTAATAACAAAGTTTATATTATAATTGTTAGGCATGCAGCGATTATTTAACATTTTTTTATTACGGTAAGGTTTTACTATATTCCTAAAGACGTGAGTTGCTCGGTATATTAAAACTATGTCACAATGCATCCCACGCTTTCCTTACAATAATACACGATTTTTTAGTTCATTAGTATTGTTAGTGCTCATACCAAATGAATGAGCATTACCCTGCTTTGCCCTCCTAACTCGTCTAAATACAAATTAGAGGACAATGCAAAAACATTCAACAGCGCCAACATAACTTAGGCGAACCCAAAAACAAGGGACGGACAAGTAGGCGCAAATCCATCAGCAGAGGTAACAATAACAACAGCATCAGAATTTTCAGAATATCAACGCGGTAAATAAAAAATTATATCAGGTTATATTCAAAGTAATAGTTATATTTGTACTCATATTTATATTTATACTAGCTGACCCGGCAGCCGTTGTCCTGCCTGAAATTATGTGTTTTGAAATGAAAAGAAAGTTGAATTTATATTGTGTTGAAAATCATTTATTTTCGATTTTGCAAATTTTTTCAATATAACGAAGCTTGATAAACAATATTTTTTGGTTCTGTTTCGGTGTATCTAACCGTGTGAAAAACATAGCATTTCCAGATTTATGCCACACACTATGCGACTATCCTTGTGTCCTGTTGATTGTCATCTCGAATGCAATTTTCACTCGAAACGGAATACGTTTGAATTGAAATGGCAAATCGTTAGAACTCAAAGGAATTCGTAGAATCAAGCATTCTGCCCCCTTGTATTTGATAGCGCAGTTTGCGGAACATAATAACGACAGATCCAACTTTGAGACGCAAATGATGCGGTGACATACCAAGCCTCTCCAAAGACTTTAGAAATTCCACTGGATAATTCACGGCGTCGTCTTCATTGTCAAGACGATCGATCGATTTGTATGAGCGCAAGTCTCCCGGAATTTGACTTTGAATCTTCTAGATTAAGTGAACAACATCGGTATTTTTGGCAGCCAACATTGCGCGTGCACTTAAGGAATCATAGTTACAATAATTTGGCCAATGTCCGAATACTCAACATTGATATGAGTTTTGAATGTGAATTACACAATAATGGCGAATATGATGCGATCCATGTGTTGTCAACTTCAATATTCATTCTTCTAAATTGAATGCTGAATGTTCTGCCATTGTCGTCTGGTGAGCGACGCCTATACAGTGGATATCAATCATTTCAAGTTTGAGTTTCCGAAAGAAAAGCACTTGGATAGTGTTTCGTGCATTTATTGTCAGACATACAACCCGAAGTGGGATTTTGGTGTCCGCAAGGTCCATGAACCATATTGGTTTTCACCACTTGGTATAATACTGTATCTTTCTCTGCATCAGGAATTTCTGCAGAAATGAGTTCATCAGTTTGCTCTGGTGTAACCACCATCCACCATCCAAAGAAGAATGTGTGCATGCGGCTAACTTTTTTTTGCTACTCAACAGAATACAAATGTACCATATGTTGCTTCAAGATAAAGTCCATCAAACATCGCTGCTGTTGTTTGAAAAGTCGTGCTGTGACATCGTGACGATCGCTTGCTGATTGACCGCGTTCCATAATTCCACATGTATGTCATCGCATCCTGGGAGTAGTCGTTCATGTGTCTTGGGCTGCCATACGTTGATGGCAAAAGGAACGCCGACCGATATTAGCGCGACCTCTTCTTGGCTTCGTAAGAAATTTCAATCTGTAATTGATCACTTTACGTGAAACATAACGTTTTCACTGAATAATTTTCAATAATTTTTCTTTTGAATAGCCGGAATAAAAAAAGCATGCGACCGAAATTGAATGATTCAAATATTTGTCAAATAAAAATATTGAAAAACAAAACAAACAAAAATTGAAAAAAAATTTGTATGGAAAAATGTTACTTTTTGGGAATTTTCCAATTTCCAATTTCCCTTAACATTTAGGAGGATGAAAAATAGATGCTGTCCGATTCTCCACCCTAGCCGATATGCACGCTAAGATTCACGAAAATCGGTCGAGCGGTTTCAGAGGAGTTCAATAACGTACACCGGGACACGAGAATTTTATATATTAGATTCACAATTAACCCTTGATTGTATACACCCACACAATTGTATATACTAACACATCCATACTCTTGTAATGAAATTTGCCTGTTGTAATGAAATTTACAGCCCCTAGAATTGAAGAAATTCCAGCTAAGTGAAGTGAAAAAATTGCTAGATCAACTGATGCTCCTCCGTGAGCAATAACAGATGATAAGTGTGGGTAAATTGTTCAACTTGTACCAGCTCCGTTTTCTACTATATTTCTCACTAATAGTAGTGTAAGGGAAGGAGGTAATAATCAGAATCTTATATTATTTATTTGTGGGAAAGCTATATCAGGTGCATCTAACATTAAAGGAATATGTCAATTCCGAACCCACCAATTATAATGGGTATAACTATGAAGAAAATTATTACGAAAGCATGAGCTGTTACTCTTGTAGAACGCCCAAAGGTGATCTAGTGACCGATGCCCAGAGCATACTTAAATTATGGAGGGAACACTTCTCTAGCCTGTTGAATGGCAGTGAACGTACAACGGCAGGAGAAGGAGAACCCAATTCCCCAATCGATGACGATGGAGCAGACGTTCCATTGCCCGACCATGAAGAAGTTCGAATAGCAATTACCCGCCTGAAGAACAATAAAGCAGCGGGGCCGATGGATTGCCGGCCGAGCTATTCAAACACGGCGGCGAAGAACTGATAAGGAGCATGCATCAGCTTCTTTGTAAAATGTTGTCGGACAAAAGCGTGCACAACGATTGGAAGTTAAGTGTGCTCTGCCCAATCCACAAAAAGGGAGACCCCACAATCTGCGCCAACTACCGTGGAATAAGCCTCTTCAACATGGTGTATAAGGTTCTATCAAGCGTATTGTGTGAAAGATTAAAGACCACCGTCAGCAAACTAATTGGACCTTATCAGCGAAGCTTTAGACCTGGCAAATAAACAACCACCCAGATATTCACCATACGCCAAATTTTGGAAAAGACCCGTGAAAGGGAAACCGACACACACCACTTCAAAGCTGCTTTCGACAGCACGAAAAAGAGTTGCCTTTATGCCGCGATGTCTGAATTTGGTATCCCCGCAAAACTAATACGGCTGTGTAACCAACGTTGAGCAACACCGAAAGCTCCATCAGGATCTGGAAGGACCTCTCCGGGCCGTTCGATACCAAACGAGGTTTCAGACAAGGCAATTCCCTATCGTGCGACTTCTTAAACCTGCTGCTGGATAAAATAATTCGAGCTGCAGAACTTAATCGATGATATTAGTATCATCGGCCTCAACACCCGCGCCGTTAGTTTTGCTTTCTCCAGACTGGATAAGGAAGCAAAGCAAATGGGTCTGGCAGTGAACGAGGGCAGACGAAATATCTCCTGTCATCAAGCAAACACTCCTCGCACTAGCGATTTGGCTATCACGTCACTGTTGACAGTCATAACTTTGAAGTCGTAGATATTTTCGTCTATCTTGGAACCAGTGTAAACACCACCAACAATGTTAGCTTCGAAATCCAGCGCAGGATAACTCTTGCCAACAGCTGCTATTTCGGTCTGAGTAGGCAATTGAGAAGTAAAGTCCTTCTCGACGAACAAAAACAGAATTGTATAAGTCGCTCATAATTCCCGTCCTTCCATATAGCGCAGAGGCTTAGACGATGACAACAACTCATGAGTCGACATTGCGAGTTTTCGAGAGAAAGGTTCTGCGAAACATTTATGGTCCTTTGCGCGTTGTCCAATATCGCATTCGATGGAACGATGAGCTGTATGAGATATACGACGACATTGACATAGTTCAGCGAATTAAATGACAGCGGCTACGCTGGCTGGTTTATGGGTCATTATCTTAAACTGTTTTCTTGTCGACGAACGAAGGGTGAGTTCGCAAATTTTTGTGGGTGTTGCCAAAACAGTGTTGTGCAATCCAGTCACTTGTGCAATCCAGTCACTTGTGCATTTTTCCTGAACGTTGGTATGTTCAATTTTCTGTAAAATTTTTCTGAAATTAAGGTGGCTTCTGGCCCGGAGTCTACTAGTGCTCGAGCTGTGAATAGTTGCACTTTGTATAGAGCTTGAACTATAGCAGTACATAACAAAATCTTCTTCCCACTTAAGTCTTGTGGGTGTTGGGTTATATTATTAGAGAACTGTAAGAGGATTGTGCACAGGGGCGGATCCACGGGGGAACCCCCCAAAGTTAAATGTTATTCGTTATCTCCATCACACTCCGCGAAGAAAAAAATTGGAGTTGCAAGTACAAAAATATCCTGTATTTTCCACTGTCGGATTGGGTCACTGGCATGAGGTCAGTTTGTTTTCCTACTGCTTTCAAAGATTTATGTCAAAAGTTTTCCAGGAGGGGTAGTTTCACTCCACATAAGAAGATTAAGATAGGGTCCAAGTTACAAGTGTCTATGTACACGTTGTGCAGATTTGTGAGACAATTGTTTACGGTACTCTGAAGGTGTTTAATCGCGCTTTCACTTTGTTTGTTCTCGTTTGTTTTCATATTGTGATACCAGGTCCCTCCATGTCATTAGGAAACCACCATTTGCTAATGGCTCGTTTTTAACAATTGCTCTTGCTTCTCCTCAGGTTTTTTGAATTAAGTCGAACAGTCTCTCCACGTTGCTGATCTTGTGATTGTTTACATAAGTATATAAGGTCCGTATCCAGCTCTCAAGTAATTGCTGAAGAAAAAAAAATACATTATATCTTCAAGTAATTTTGACAGCTGGTTACGCATTGTGAATGATTCACATTAGAAGAGCAAGATAGAATAAACAAAGAAAATACACTTTGTGCGTAATATGTATGTATGTATGTATGGAAATTATTGCCGGTTAAATTGAAACGACTAAAAAAATTTGCATTTTGTTTGGTCAAAACGACCTTTATTGTTAATTGTTCTGCTAAGACTAAATTACAATTTCGATTATCAATCATTTATAACTTAAAAATTACTTGATTTGTTAACTGCTCGACAATTGTTGCAATGGTTGCATTATTGTTGGTCAGCATTACTTCCTGGCTGTAGTTTATACTGCGTGTGCCGGATGTTGATTGGTATATTGTTTATTCAGTTTATCGCAGTTAACTTTAATGTTGCTAACTCCTCCACCGTCAAAAACGAACGTCCTCGTTTGTTTAAACTACGGGTGGGCCAAAAGAAACCAAGGGGTGTAAAAGTTTAATCACTTTTTCGTTTATTATTTTTTTTTTTTATTTTTTCTTTCAGATTATATAATATACAAAAGGGAAATTTTTTTACACTAAGTATGAAAAATGATGTCTCCTAAATGACCGCCGTTTTCAGCTTCGCACTGACGGGCTCTTTTTAGAGCATTTTCCATAACATCTTTCAAAACTTGTGGCTGTAGCGTTCGAATTTCTGCACCAATGTTTGCCTTGAGTTCAAGGATTGTCTCTGGCTTGTTCACATACACTCGCTTCTTCAAATAACCCCAAAAAAATAGTCGGATGCTGTCAAATCTGGAGATCGCGCTGGCCAAATAATTTCCGAATTTCTGGAAATTATTCGTCCTCCAAAAATTTTACTTAAAAGTGTCATTGTGTCTCGGGCAGTATGGGCAGTAGCTCTGTCCTGCTGAAACCACATACCAGGTCTGTTTTCAAGAGCAGGACGTAAAAAATTTTCTATCATAAACCGATGCCGCTCTCCATTTACGGTTACAGCACTTCCATCTTTATTCTCGAAGAAGTAAGGCCCAATGACATTTTCAGATGTGATCCTACAACATACTGTACACCTGATGGGGTGTAATTGGCGTTGATGAATGGCTCTTTGATTTTGAGAACCCCAGAACCTACAGTTCTGCTTATTAACAAAGCCATACAAATGAAAATGAGCTTCATCACTCATAATCAAAATTTTAATGAAGTTGATTTCATTTCTGGCCAACTCTTGAAATTTAACTACAAAATTTAGACGTTGCCGATGATCTGCGGGTTTTAATTCTTGCACCTTATATGGGTATAACTGTAAATCTTTTTTAAAATGCGCCGTCCTAGCTTAGCAGAACGCCTTCTGGCAGATGTTTCTGGTGCTTCGTTAACACTTTGCTGTACTCGTTCAATATTTTCCGCAGTGCGACTTAAACGTGGTCTACCGGTTCGAAGCAAATCTGTTACGCTGCCGTGTTGGTGATGAGGATCAACTAAGCAACGAATCATTGCTTCAGAGGGCGAAATTCTGACGTTAAAATGTCGACGATATGCTGTTTGCGTTAAAATAATTGATCTGTGGTTTAAATAATAAAATTCTATTGTTCTGGTTCTCTGTTCAGTTGTGTACCTCTCCATTATAAATTCTCCAAGTGTTGTCTATATAATCTTAAAGAAAAAATAAAAGCAAATTAGTAAACGAAAAAGTTATTAAACTTGTACACCCCTTGGTTTCTTTTGGCCCACCCTGTATTTTTTGGTTATCGATTTCAATTGTGCCATTATACTGGTTTAGCAAGAATGATAGAAACAAGATTGCACAACGCGCATGTTTGCTTTCAGTCAGCTGTTCTTGCTGACGTCACGGTTGACTTATTATTCGCCCACGCCTTTGAATGTGAAAGAAATTTGCAGTTTGAAATGGGTAATTATAGCATTTTGATTACAATAATTTTACTTTTTTAACCAAACACTCTTGCAGGTTTAAGTTCGTGGAGTCCAACGAAGTTGCTACCTAGCGCTTTTCTCACGTTTACCAGATTAACTCCTGCAGAGGCTAATGAACGGCAGAAAAGGATGGAGTCTCGTTTAAACCACTGTTTCTTATCCTAATTGTAATAATAATCTTAACTAACAATTTATTCCATTTATTTATACGCATGTATGTATGTTTATTATATTTTTGCAGGCAATATTTTTCAACGTGTGTCAGTTGATCTATTCTGACCCAATTGAAAAAAATGATGACTTGAAGATTCTCAACAACGACGAACTTGAAAATTTGGCAGGGTATATCTGCCACAAACTTGGTAAAGACAACCCGGAAATTTGTTCCAATTCAGAAAATTGTTCGTCTTATACTTGGGTGGATCACCTATCTGAAGGAGGACTCTCAAAACCAACAGATATGTTGATGGAGCATATGAGAGGCTTGCAAGCAGTATTTGACGACTTAAATGGTAGTGATTTGCATATGTATGTATGTACATGTACAAATTACGTCCAGAAGCACTTAGATTTAAGTAATTTTGTAAATTGTAGCACCAAAGTAAAATAATTGTTTTTCAGAGCTAGAATGTATTTCAGGATTCGTTCCTTAAATAAAAACTTAATTGAAAATATGTACAGCAAAAAAAGAAAATTAAATAAGAAAATAAATTGAAAGTTGGTCACAAAATATTCAATATTTTTATTTGCATAAATGTGTATAGTTCAAACAAACACAGCAAAGAGACAAAATTAAATAATACAACAAAAATACCATGAAATGAATATGTAGGTAAATGTTCGCTATAAAATATTCACTTATATTGATATCTTTTATTAATATTCACTTATATTTAAGTTAACTTTTGATGATATTCATGTTTTTGTATGCCTGCAATACAAAATTGATTCTTATTGCAAAGAAAAACAAGCAACTGAAAATCAGCTGATTGTACTTTGGTCAACCGTGACGTAGATGCGCAGAACGAACAAAATTTGAACTCGTCATTGCGCAATCTTGTTTCTATCATTCTTGCTGGTTTAGTAAGATGCCAGGGGAGATGTTTTCTATCGATGGGATGTGCTGGTTATTTATTTGAGTGCATTCTGCTGGTTCGCTTCTGAGTAGTTGCGGGACACAAGTAGTATTACTAATATCTATCATATTCTTATAGTTACAAATTCTTATATGATTATTCTCACTACATTTTGTTTTTATTCCAAATACCTTATGTTTACTACAGGTTACGATATTTTCATAGGGAATTTTATTAATATATTTTTTTTTCTTTATGGGTTTGATAACAATTGAATCGCAAATTTCTTCGTTTGTTAGTGGTATTCCTACCACATAAAATAACATTGTTTCATTTGAGGCTACTTTTATATTTGCAAGTTCTAGCGATTCTTCTACATTATTTAATGTGAAGTTATTTTTTATGAAAATGGATTTTGCTAATGCTAGTTCTTCATATGATAAAATATACGAATTGACGATGACCAATATTAATAATTTCTTCTTTTACAATCTTTAATTTATATTTTAATTCTATAGAAAAATTTCGTTGTACATCTTCATTAGATTGTACCGCTTTTAAAATCTTATTCGATACTCTCGTTATATTGTTTATCCTGTCAAAAATTATTTTATTTATTACTACTTGATTATTGTTATTGTTTACTATATTATTTATTTGATTATCTAAAATTACTAAATCGTCATGATCGGGATTTCCCGCGATCCATTTTCAGACTTTTCCTATTGTTTCTATAGATTTTTTAAATTTTTGGGTCGGAGTCTATTTAGGTAATTTTGTGTAAGGGTTAATTCATTTATCAAGATGGGTCGAAAGGGATTTTCTGATGTTATCTTGGTTTTAATAGTGTTGTCCATTTCGTCGAGTGTCATTTGAAATGCGTCTAGGTCTACTTTATGTATTATTCGGTAGGTCCTGTTTGTATTCTTGTCAATCTTGTATCAAATGTTGCTAATTGTGAATTTGTATAGTCTATTATTTTAAAGTCTGCGTACACTAGGTGCACAAAAAACCTACAAAGTAAAAGAGAAAAAAAAAATACTATTGTCTGATGTTGCTTTTATGTACCGTTCGTCCTTTTTCAGTGATTACTACACTGGATTTGTCATCCTTAACTGTTTCCTTTCTATATTTTGCGTTCCTTTCTAAGTTTTGACCATATTCGTTTGTTTATTCTGGCATAAATTACATCTCCAGGAGTATATATTTTCATAGGTTTCAATGTTTTATTATGGTTTTCTAAATCTTTTGCCTGCCTTCTCCGAAGGGTTTCTATATTTTCCTGTCGTGCATTTTCATATTGCTCTGGGACTACTGTAACACGTCTGCCAAAAAATGTCTCTATAGGTCGTTTCCCTGTTGCGAAATGTATGGTGTAGTTATATTCGTATGTACATCGGTCTAAGAGTTCTTGGAATGAGCGGTGTGTGCGTTTCGTTTGAAGGCAGCGCATAATTTCAGACAGGGTAGAGTGAAATCTTTCTACTTGTCCGTTAACTGTGCTTGTGTATGGGGAAGTTTTAAAAGTTTTAATACTGAGTTGCTCTTCGACCATAAATTGTATGGAAGCTGAATTTAAAGATTTCTCGTTGCCAATAACTATTGTTTTGGGTATACCAAAAGCGAAAAGTATTTGTCGTAAAGGTTCTGTGATATCTTCTATTGATTTTGACTCTATTATTTTAACTTGAGCATATTTGGAGAATTTATCTACTGCTGTTAGAACTAATTTTTTTCCGTACTGTAAATACGAAATGCATATAGATAGCACAATTTCTCCAGGGTATTGAGGTATTGGGGTTTCTAATAGTTGCGGTTTATTAGGGTTGCGATCATACTTGTTTTTCTTGAAGACTCTACACTGTTTAATTATATTTTCTATTTTTGTTTTCATCTTTGGAAAGTAACATCTTTGTATTAGTTGTTTTTTATTTTCGTCTCTATTTTTATGTGCTCGCTTGTGTTCGTTTAGTATTTCCTCGTTTTGTGCATCCTCGCTTGTTATGTCCCTTACTTCTGTTTGGGTGTAACGAATTTTATAATTACCAAAGTGAAGTGGGTAAATTTCTTGGATTTTCCTTATTATTTCTTCAGAGGTACGAGTAAATATACCATTTATCACTGAGGGGTTAAGGTATCGTTTCAATAGTGAAGTTAAATTCTCTGTTGAAAAGTTGGGTTTGGTGATTATATGTCTATGGAAGGTCCGGGAATAGTATTTTGGTCCTTCTGCTGCTGGAATTAGATTGTGTGATAAGCTTTCGTCGGAATGTGTAGCAACTGATAGGGAGTTTACTTAAAAAGGCCTGGATAATGTATCTGCAACTACATTTGCTTTCCCAGGTTTGCATTTTAATTCATAGTTGTATTCTTCAAGTATGGCTTTCCATCGCTTTAGTTTAGAGTTATTATTTTTATTACTGGTTGGTGGTCTGTATGTATTACAACTTTTGCTGTACCGTATAGATAGTTTCTAAATGAGTTCAGTGCCCATATAATGGCAAGCATTTCTTTTTCGTTGACTGCGTAATTTTCTTCGGCCTTGTGCAATGTTCTTGATACAAAGTTTATTGGTTTGCCATTTTGCTCTGAAACGGCGCCTATGGCATACTTTGAGGCGTCAGTAGTTAGGTCAAATTCTTTCTTGTAATCAGGATATTGTAAAATTACGTCTTTAGATGTCAGTGTGGATTTAATTTTGTTGAATGCAGATTAAGCTTCCTCATTTAGATTTATTTGGATTTTCTTCGAGCTTCTTTTCGACATTCTTTCTTCCTCACCTCTAAGAAGGGATATAAATGGCTTGGCCAATTTGGCATAATCCTTGATAAATCTTCTATAATATCCGGATAAGCCTAAGAATGATCGTAAGTCCTTGATCGTCTGGGGGTATGGAAAATTTGATATTGATTGTACTTTGGAAGGGTTTGTAGAAATTCCCTTGGAAGATACAACGAATCCTAGCTTTTTGAAGAATTCGCATTTATCGATTTGAACCTTCATGTTTGCTGTACTGAGGGTTTCAAAAATTGTGTCTATGTGTTCGGAGTGTGATTTTTCGTCTCTACTAAATATAATTACTATATATCGTCTATGTATACATAGCATATTTTGGCCTATGTATTGTCTTAGTATGTCATCAAGTGTCCGTTGAAATATGGCTCGGGCATTTTTCAAACCAAACGGAAGTCGGGTGAACTCGTATTTCCCATTGTTCACCGAAAATTCTGTTTTTTTCACCACAGATTTCTTAAGAGGAATTTGATGGAAACAGCTTTTTAAATCAATCACAGAGAAAATTCGGTTTTCTCCTAGTTGGGAGAGAACTTCATTTATTTCAGGTATTGGTAACCTATCTGCAACTGTAACTGCGTTTAGCTTCCTGTAATCTATAACCATTCTAAATTTGTTTCTGCCAGACGCGTCCTCTTTTTTAGGCACTACCCATACAGGTGAGTTATAGGGTGATCTTGATTGTCGTATGATACCGTGGTCTAATAATTTATTTACTTACTTTTCAACAACTGTTTGTACTAGTTTCCTAATTGCATGTTTGTCTATTGTACTCATATGTTCGTCCCGGATATGTATTAAGTTAACGTCCTGTACACTATATGGTCTCAGATAGGTTGTTTTCGTATTTGCTATTACTATGTAATTTTCTTTTGTGTGTATGATTGCTGAAAGTGCTTTTAAGCTATCGTTTCCTAATATGTCAGGAAAGTGGTGAGTGTTGGCAATAGCAAAAATTTTAATTTGCAATTTTCTAATTTGAAAAGATTTAGATATGTAGATGAGCAATTTTTATTTTGCCGCCTACTGAGTTCGCTAGAAAAGGAGTATTGTTCGCTATTGCTTTTTCTACTAAGCTTGGTTGTATGTAATTTTTATTGGATCCGGTGTTTACTAATATTTGCATTATTTCGCCGCTCTTCGTCCTGTATCTGAAATAAGGTAGCGAAAAGCTATTTAGTCTAAAAAATATACGTCAGTGAGGTCGAGTGTTTCTTCAATTGTGTCCTTGTGATTTGGCTCATGGTATGTTTGCTCATTGTAGTCGTATTGGTGATTGTAGTTGTATACGCTTTCGTTGTATTGGTCCTCTGGTAGTTCGTTAGAATTTATGTGAAAGTTTCTTTGCATTTTTGTGGGAGGTTATTTATTATTGAAGCGTTTGATGGTCTTTTACCGGATTCTTGGGGTTTTGGCCGATTTGCGTAATTAACGGCTCTTGTCCTTATACTCTCATTCACGTCCATCGGTTAAGGTGGTTTAGGGGGTCTAGGAGGAGCAATGTTTTGCTGTGGACTATATAGATTCTGGTTTTGTTGCCGATATTGTTGACTAAATTGATTTGGATTCCGATTTGAATGTTGTTGGATGTTAGAGTGATTAAGGTTTAGTTGGTTGCTATGGTAGTTTTGTGGGTTGGAATATGTCAAGGGATTTGGTAGATAAGCTAGTTCAGGATAAAATTTGGATGTGGTTTGAGGGTTTAATGGTTGATGATTTCTGGGTTGGGTGTATTGCTGTCGTGGCTGTTGCTGATTTATGAGTTGTTGACGGGAAGTTGATGGTGTGATAGAGGTTTGGTTATTAGCGTGAGAAGCTCTGAAGCTTTGGTTTTCTAATTTGAGACAAAGATGGTGGACTTCGGGTAGGCTTTTTGGTTCTTCTTCTTCTTATATAAGTATCGAGGGCTTTAGCGCGGTAATTCTCCGTTAACAAGTGGACTGCTTCTTCTCCATCTCTATACATCCTATCTTGTTGAGAAGTAAAGAAAAGTGTCCATATACCTTTTGGTAAAATTCGTTAATTGTCATTCGTCCTTGTATGAGACATGTCATTTGGTACATTGGAGTGCCTATGTCTCGTTTGTCTGCGTAGTGAGCAGTCAAGCAGCGGGAGATTGCTGTCCAGTCTAGGGGGGTGTTGTAGGATTCTAAGGCTATATCTGCATTTCCAACTATCTTATTTCTGATGACATTTAAAATGCCGAAATATTTAGGTGTCCCTTTTGAGGGTTCGTAGATTCTTAAAATGCGTTCGACACTTTTTTTCCAGGAACTAAATTCTGAGGCATTTCCTGAAAATTTCCTTAGGGATCTCACAAGGTCTTATCTTATCCATTTCATTCGTGTTGTTTTGGAATTGTTCGTCTATTGGTCCGTAATGACCGGGCTTATTTTATTATTAAGAATATTATGTACTACATTAGGTACACTTGCCTCTATTGCTAAAGTTACCATGTTTTTTATCATGTTCGCCAAATCTGGCGGAATTGTGTTATTAGGACCTGACGGTGCTGTTGATGCAGCAGGAGGATTAATCCCGAGTACGGGGGTCTAATTAGATTGTTTTGACTTGCCATTTTTAAATTTTTTATTTTTTTCAAAATTGCATACCACTATCTTAGTTTGAATATTTATATTTTTTGTTATCCCTTCTAGGAAGGGGGCTTTTTTACCCTGGAGGGTCCAGTCAACTCCTGAGTTGGCTACGGAATCGCAGAGTTAAGCAATATTATTTTCAGTTTAGTTTATGTTATTGGCTGTACAAGCCGTATTTTATTTTTTTTTTTGGTTATTTATATTTACTTACACTATAGCTAAAACGAGAATTCGGTTTGGTTTTTGATTTATTAATATAAATGCATAAGGTTTTTGGTTGATTTAAAAATCTCTTTCTTTTGTTATCGGAAAACTAAGGCAATATTTACGTTCTTTTTACAATTTTTCTGTAGCTTAATAATTTATTAAAATTTTCCTTTTTTTATTAATTATATTTCTTATGCTACTTACACTATATGCAGCTTCATTATCCTCGTAACCGATGATTGTGTATTTATTCCTTTTCCTTGTTCGTACTGAGGTACACCTTCTCTCACTGATTTTGTTACCTTGGCTGTAGGCTTTCGCTGCTATTTCTTGTTGGTATCGTTCGAGCATCCAGGAAGTCTCTTTTCCTATCCATTTCACGCTCTTTTTAATGTGTTGTATTTTCTTAACACTGTCTTTTTCGCGGCGTTTTTTTTTTTTATATTTCTTAACGGCACTTTTAGACCTTCACGAACCGAACAAGCCTTTTTAAGCTCGGGCGCCAATTATTGCCGGTTAAATTGAAACGGCTAAAAAAATTGCATATTTTTGGTCAAGATGACCTTTATTGTTAATTGTTCTGCTAAGACTAAATTACAATTTCAATTACCAATTATTTATAACTTAAAAATTACTTATGCTAGCACTATTGATTTATTTATTTGTGTCTCGTTATTCCGCGTGTGCCGGATGTTGATTTGTTAACTGCTCGATAATTGTTGCAATGGTTGCATTATTGTTGGTCAGCATTAGTGCCTGGCTGTAGTTTATACTACGCGGATGTTGATTGGTATATTGTTTATCCAGCATTATTCTGTTTATCGCAGTTAACTTTAATGTTGCTAACTAGTATGTGTGTAGTAACATAAATATTTTTTTGTGATTTGAGGAAAGTTGTTGATGATTGGTAAGTTTTATACAACATTTCAAAATGAAATGTACTTCATAATAATGATTTTAACTAATTTAGGATGAATTTAACGATTACTTTGAATTTCCTTCAAGAAACAATTGTTGATTTCATGTTTCTTGGCAAAACTAGGTTTGCCATATTCGCATTTTATTGAAAAAATGTATTAAAAATTAGTACTAGATTTCTTTAGAGCTGCATACTAGCACAAGAAAATTTACCGCAGGAAACCGCGATGTGTATTCCTCGGAAACTCGTTCCTTTGTTAATGGGGTTGAGGTCTTAAGATCATCAATAGCTTTATTAATTGATCCTAAACATTTCAAATATAAATGGTGACTTTTTTAAATTTTTCTTTGACTTTTGCGAAGTCAATAGCCTCAACGGGATTTGTGGGGTTCAATGAAATTTTTAGGAATGCATGCAAAAGTGATAACTTTCCAGTTAAACTATGCTATTTCAAAGTAATATTTATTGACTACTGCAAATAAGACCTACTTTTTGAGTATTTCTTATGTTTGATAATATATTGTAATATACTTTCACTTATGTATATGCACATATGTACATATATATGTATGCCATGTGTGTACTATATATGTACATAACATATCGTCGTAAAATTGGTACTAATATAGATTAAGTTTATTACAACATATATGTACAGTTACGGACAATAAAATAGAATTATCCATGGTACTAATTTTCCGTTAAAAAAAATATGGATTTGATTTAAATTCAACTAAGCTATATTTTTATTATGTACTTCATGTCAAGGGCTATTGGTAGCAGTAAAAATATTGGAAAAAACAATTCAAAAACCAAGGTAAGAAATATGTATATTTAAAAAATTCGAAGGACAAAAAAAAAACAATCAAAATTAAAAAAATGTTTTTAAGGGAACTAATAGAAATATTGGTAGTACATTGTAATGTAATCTTAATCGTCTGATACAGATGCACATCTTCTAGGCATAGACCTAATTAGGCTACCGAAAACGTTCTGTGGAACAAAATACCAGACCTTTGTACCTTCTCTCAGAATTATGCCTTATTTTTCGGTTTAATAATAATACCCAACGATTTCCCTCATCCCGTCCAACCGACGCGAGGGGTGCAATCCGCGAACGAGCGGAATTAGCCGAGTCATAAAAGGCAAGAGAGTTTTAAGCGTTGCGATTTTAAGCTGCTCACCTACAGAAACAAAAATTTCAACAGCCGAAATTAAGAATTAGATTAAAGTTTATTATTTTTAAATGTTACTTGTTAAGAGAAGATAAAATATTTTTTTTAATGGTAAAGAGTGAGTCTGTTAAATCAAATGTGCTGGAATGAGAATTGAAATCATGACATATACGGCGGAATGAGCGGGAACGTTAAAATTAATATCACATAAGAGAGATGGGCTACAGACTGACCCATTCATGAATTTTACAAGAAATATTATACCAAGCATCTCCCTACGACTAGCGAGTGTAGGGAGATTTATAAGTTTTAAACGGTTAGTGTAAGGGGGAAGACTTAAACTGGAATCCCAATGCAAATGATTTAAGGCAAAAGGTCAACATTTTTTTGAAAGGACTCTAACTTATCCGAAAGGACTTGGTAACAGAGATGTAAAAAGAATTTTTGTGGTAAGCGGATCTCTAAATTCTTTAGACCAACGTTTAACAAAACTAAGAGCGCCTTTAGCTTTAAAAACCGTGGAAGATGAGTGAAGATTAAAATTGAGTTTGGTTTGAGTCCATAGTTACTCCCAGATCAACAAAACTGCATACTTGCTCCAACTTAAAGCTTTGTATTGCGTATGAAGTAGGGTCTACAGCTCTACACGAAAAGCACATCGTTTTGCATTTTTTAAGGTTCAATGGCATGCCATTTCTATCACACCAAGAAACTAGGTTGTTTAAGTCTGTTTTGCAACTGACATCTTTCGCTGTTTGAAGTACAGTAATACCCCGGACTTACGCGATAGGTGGGTCCGAGCGGTTGCCGTGTAAGTCGAATTCGTGTAAGTCGGGGTTCAACGTTGCATATAAATACATATAAAGTTTGTTTAATCGGGACCAGAGTTTAAAGAAAACAATAATTTAGAAGAAAAATGTTTAATAAAGTGTAGGATAATAAAAAAATATTACATTGTTATGAATAAAGTAAGCTAAACCGAAGTTATTTCGATGTCGAAGTGCTTCATATATTCTAACAGTATTGCCTGGACGAGTTAAATTTTTCTTCTTTTCACGTAAAATTTCCTCGTAGTATACCAGTAATTTTTTTTATCCTTCGTTTTAGTAGTAGAAATGCGTTCTTTCATTAGAATCAATTTTTTCTGTAAATTTGTAACCCTTTTCAATTGAATTGAGCCCTTCTGTTAAGTTTGCAATTGTCATTTGATTTACTGATTCAACTGGGTCTAGCGAATCAGTTTGGTCAATATCTTGCTCATACTTACGCATTTCTATAACCTCGTCAATTGTTAGCTCTTGATTGTGTGAATCTAGCAATTCTTCCAACGTCATCATTATCGACCTCTAAATTTAATTGCTTGGCGATATCGACCACTTCTTCTATTATCCTATCGATTTGTTCAGGATCTGATATGGTTTCTCCTTGGGTTTCAGAGGTGAAAAAAAATGGACACAGTTTTTTCCAGACACCATTGAGAGTTTTTTGTGAAACCTCATTCCAAGATTGTCCAATAATTCTTACTGCATCTAAAACATTGAATTGCTTCCAAAAGTCTTTAACAGAAAGCTCATTGTTTTGTCTCATAGCTTCATGTAGATGTGCAAATGACCGCCTTGTGTAGTAAGCTTTAAATGTTTTAATGACTCCCTGGTCCATTGGTTGAAGCAAGCTGGTAGTGTTTGGTGGCAAAAATACAACTTCCACACGTGGATCGAAATTAATTAGAGCTGCGGGAGGATGACCTGGCACATTGTCAATTAGTAGCATCACTTTAAATGGGATTTCTTTTAATCGGCAGTAACGTTCGACTTCAGGAATAAAATGATGGCCAAACCAGTCTTCAAAAAGAGAAGTTGTCACCCAAGCTTTTGCATTAGACTTCCAAATGACAGGCAAACCAGCTTTAGATTTATTTTTAAGGCTCTTGGATTTTCTGAGCGATAAACTAAGAGAGGTTTTAATTTTACAATCTCCAGCTGCATTCGCACCAACCATCACTGTTAATCGATCCTTGGCGGCTTTAAAACCTGGAAAAGTTTTTCTCTTCACGCGCAATAAAAGTTCTTTTAGGCATTTTCTTCCAAAAGAGAGCCTGTTTCATCTACGTTGAAAATAGTTTGACTAGTGTAGCCACCTTCATCTATCATTGTTTTGAGTTTTTCTGGATAGAGATGCAGTTTCTTTATCAGCGCTTGCCGCTTCTCTACTCTCTGCGATGCTATGCCAATTACAACGACTCTTAAATCGGCTGAACCAGCCGTTACTAGCTTTAAACACTTCATTTTCAGCCGCCTCCCCAGCTTCTTCTTTTAGTTTTTCAAAAGAAATCTGCCGCTTTGCTTGAAAGCACACTGTATTTTGATCAACAGGACAATTTTTCACTCTTACTTGATTATCACACCATGACTGTAGCAATGTTTCCATCTGTGCGATAATACCGTGACGCTTACGGATGATACTTGAATTCAAAGATTGAGAGTCTTTCACAGCGGTCATAATTTTTTCTTTACCTTTTACAACCATTCGGACTGTTGATTCCGGTAGGTCAAATTTCTTTGCCAATTCACAAATTTTCATTTTTGCTTCAAAGTCTTTAATTATATTCAGTTTACACTCCAAAGACAGTGTTTTTCTTTTCTTGTTAGGCTCAAATGACTCATTCTTCGTTCTTTTAGACGACATAATTAGAAATTATAAGTAAAACGCACTGCGCACTTAAAACAATTTCACGCGGAACACGTTTAAACCTGTCGCAAATTGAACACTGAGTGGGCGGAGCGAGAGAGCCGATGCGCGCGGCAATCAAAATGAAAAACCGCGTATCTTCGAATTCGCGTAAAACGGGGTAGCGTAAGTCGGGGTATTACTGTATACGTTTTAAAAAGTTTTACATCGTCAGCATATAATAAAACTTTTGAAAACTTAACATCAGATGATATGTCATTAATAAATAACAAGAACAGAATTGGACCAAGATGGCTACCTTGAGGAACGCCTGAAGGAACATTGATTATGTCAGAAAAAGTATTGTTTTACCATGTTCAGACCGACACTTAATCACACGATTCCGGCTGTTGAATGTATTATCCCACTAATCTTAAAAATTTATCAGGATTTCGCCATACAAAAATGACAGTTCCAAATCACTTCATTGAAATGATTTGAAACTGATCAACGCTAAATCTCTCTGTGTGACTCTGATTTTGCGCAATCTACTTGTCAGCACTGGAAATCTGTTACATTATCCCAGCTGATTTAGACACTACAAAGGGGAAAAAAATGTAAACAAACAAATTTTTTTTAAAGCCATGAATCTAATTTCATCTGAAAATCGACTTAACAAATGAAAAAATGCATCCATTATTTCTATTACATGGAAAATATTAAAAAAAGTCGTCTTTTATTTCAAAATACTATATGACAATCTTTTCTTTTGATAAATATTAAGCGATGTGAATTCTAGAATGACAATAACAGCTGTTTTTGATCTTTCTAACGGCAGTGAAAACACTGTTGGGTTATGAAATGCTTAAATATAATCTAAACTTTTAAATTTTCGGTCTGAACATGGTATTAAATATGACTTGTTGAAACCTATTACCAAGATAAGAAGCAACCCATTTTAGAAATGTTGGTTGAAAACCATGAAGATCAAGTTTATTCAAAAGAATTGAATGGTTTACTTTATTGAAAGCTTTACTAAAATCTGTGTATATAACATCAGTATTCTTATTCTCCCTAAAGCCCATTGATACATTTGATACAAATTCAAGCAAATTAGTTATTGTAGATTTCACTTTACGAAAACCGTGCTGAGAACAAGAAATTAGTGGAGAGATCCGGAAGGTTATGTCGTCTGTTATAATTGCTTCAAAAAGTTTAGGAATTGCAGACAACTTTGCTATTCTCCTATAGTTTTCAATAGATGACCTAAATCCACTCTTATGTAAAGGAATTATAAATGACTTTTTCCATGTGGATGAAAATAAGCCTTGCATAAGAGATGAATTAAATAGTTTTGTTAGGGGTTGGTATATATATTTGGCACATTTCTTAAGAAAGCGGAAAGAAAGAGGGAATCATATCTGGGCATATTTAACATTTATTTAACTTCTGCTTCGGAAATGGTAGGTGCATTAATGACAGAAATCGGAACTAACTTGTGCTGATGCCGAACATTTTTTGGAGATTTTGGAGAGTAGTTGAACCTAAAGAATTCAGCGAACATATTAGAAATGGTGTGATTGTCATTAGACATACTAGACTTATATTTCATAGCGGACGGAAAATTAGAAATCCTGCGTTTGGAGTTGACGAAACCATAGAACAATTTTGGATTACGTATAATATTACTTTTTACTTTATTTATATAATTATTATAACATATTTTGTTAAGTTCAGCAAATTGTCGACGCAATTTAGAATATTTTGAATAGTTAGCAACAAAACCAATTTTTTTAAAAAGTTTAAAAGCACGAGATTTTCTATTTTTTAATTTACATAATTCTTTCGAAAACCATAAATTATAACTAATTTTTTGAGTAACAACACACTTCGGAACATATTTTTCAAATAAGTTTACAATAGTTTCATTAAAGTGGGAAGCACTAAATTCAATATTGCCACTATAATCTGGCCAAGTTATTTTGGAAAGTTCGTAATTAATCTTCTTAAAATTAGCTTTCGCAAAGTTGAACCGAAAACAAAGGTCTTGTGTATTATTATAAGCAAAGTTGGCTATGATTTCGATGTTAATTTCCAAAGCAGGATGATACGTGTCCTCTGGCCGAACCAAAGGATCACATCGGACAACAGGGAACATTGCAGCGTTATCGACGTAAACTAGATCTAAGAGCTTACCAAACTCGTTTGAAATTAAATTAATTTGGTTAAGACCCAACTCCGACATTTCATCTAAGAACTCGTTAAAACATGAACGAGTACTAATAGGGATGGTGTGATCATCAATAGATTTCCATGATACGCACGGTAAGTTGAAATCTCCCAAAACAATCATGGAATCAGTATCATTAACCATTTAGAAAACATTACTTATTAATGAAGCATGCTGCATATATACAGATATGTCCGAGTGAGGCAGTATATAAGACAATGTTAAGTAGATATGACCACTATTAGCGCAAATACGAATGCACTTAAATTCAATGAAGTCTGCATACGGAACATCGACTTCTTCAGATGGAATTGAAGAATGAACAGCAAACAAGACGCCACCTCCTTTTCTGTTCAGCCGGTCATATCTAAAGATTTCGAATTCGCTGTTGAATATTTTGAGTTGTCAAGTATCAATTGAAAATTGTCAGCGGATACGTCGATCTTAAACGAGAAAATATCCCTGTTGTATTTGAAACTAAATTTACGGATGTCTGTATCTACCGTTTTTAATTTCGACGAGATGTAACTGTTAATATCCTCGACTGTGGTATCCGCAGCAAGTCTCGAGATAAAAATTGCTTTTCTCCGCGGTATTACCACTAAGTTTTTATTAGCTGACTTGGAGGTATTTGGAGACGGATCTTGAGAAGTTATCCGCTTACCGTATTCAGTAACAGTTTTCTCTGTGTCCTGAGCAGACGGAACCTTCTCTCCTTGAGGACAAGGGGATGCAAGATTTATGAGGTCAATAGCGGGTGGGGGCATTCTTTTTAAGGAAGATACGAGTATTTAGGCCTTGAAATGATTGAAAGAGCGTTTCATAATGCCTAAATTTTTCAGTAAGGGTTTCAAGCTCTCGACCAATCTCCTTGAAACCATTGCGCGCCTGCTTAAAAACTTTAAACAATTCAATTTCAGTTGGTTTGCATTTCAAGCAAGACCAGCGCAAGCCCTTACTGTCAAGAATGGAATCCAAAATCCTACCTGTCAGTCCAGCACATATAAGATGGGCAAGCCCATCACAAAGCCAACAAGAAACAAAGCGTTCCGACTCGCCTTTCACAGAGCAGTTCGGAAAGTTACAAGTCATAATGAACAAAAACAGTATTAAACAAAAATATAAAAAATGTTAAATAATAAAAGTAGAAAGAGCAATGACAAAAATATTTATAACAAATGAATGCAATAAAAATAGTTGGTTATCAAAGATAACAACCAATGTAGCGAGCAGTTTGAGATGCACTGTAACACACGAAAAGTAAGAAACTCGCAAACAGCTGTGGACAAAGATGGAAACGAATAAAAACAAGAAAGAAATTTAAGTAAGCAATATAAATTAACACTAATAATTGCACTACTTAAAATGTAGCACAAAAACAAATTGAAAATGACTCGGCGGAATAAATTAAAATTAGCCAAACACACAATTAAAGTAAATTTCAATTGCTTTAATAGAATAACATAACAGTGATACTTATCTTAACAGATCACTTAATTAAAATCTCACCTTTCAATTTCATCACAGTAGTATATCTATAAAAGAAAGTCATGTTAGTTACACTATTTATAACTCAAGAACGGCTGAACCGATTTGGCTGAGAATTGATGGGAAGGTAGCTTAGAACCAGGGAAAGGACAAAGGATACTTTTTATGTCAAAATTTAATACAATTCATTAATACAAAAATTATATTTCATGAAAATAAAAAAATTATATAATCATGAAAGAATCACTTGAAAATTTTATTACTTCAAAAAAAGAAAGAAATACATAAGTAAAAAAATAACACAGAGCTAATGTGGGAGAAAAAAATTTTCATATGCGTGCATGGTTAGTATATGGGTTATACTGATTATTGCTCCTGAACCAGGCAGTGTTTTTTAGAACGAACCTGTCAGATATATTTAATATCACAAAAAATGGCATTGACATTTTCGTCGTCAAGGCATTGTGGCTACTTTACTAGATTATGGGCGAAGAACGCAAATTCATTCACAAACGCATGTCAAACAAGATATCTAACTGGAGTGTTGATAAATGGTCTATTATAATTTGAGATATACAGAAATATTTTCGAAGCATTGCACAGAGCAGTGCAATGTTTAAACGAAAACGATGAAAAATATATGTACGTACTATTCCAAACTGATCCTTCCTAAAATATAAAAAAATTGCTAAATATTGGGAATGATAGAATAGAACTGCAACCAAATACGCAGTGCAGTAGATTAAAACTGCCTCAGTAATCATTCGATGAATATTATACCACGTGCATCCCAAAAGACTAATGCCATAACCATGCCAGCCGACTTTTTTGTCTTTCCACGCTTGAGAACCGGTTCGTAATATGCAGTCCAGTCCAGTGGGCTGACTGTCAATTAGACTCGATAAACAATCGATGCACAGCCTAAATTCAACAGTATTTTCCCCCAAAAAGCAATGCCTTATTAACAAACGAAATGCTTTTTGAATCATTTTTTTTTGTAAACTAACACAAGTTGCTACACCCAAAATGCTATATCTCTTTAACTAATAGTTATAATATAGCTAATAGAAATCATATAGATAATATTAGTAGTATTATCTATACACCCTGTCAAAAAAGTATCGGGAATTCATCATTTCCCCTAGCTTGTTACAATTGTCCTTAATTATGATGCCAAAAATTAGCGTGATCTGTCGACTAGTGTGTTTACAGCAGTTGTTTATATCAGTCGACCTACCACTATATAGGATTTTTAAAATTTAAATCAACGTATTTGTGTTAAATTTTGACCAAACACTCAGCAAATATCATTGAGCAAGCACCGTATTCACCTGATATGGCCCCCTGTGAGTTTTACCTTTCTCCACACTGAAATATTCACTTCAGGGAACACGCTTCGACTCAATTGAAGACATCAAAACAAATTCGACGCGAGAGCTGAAGGCCACCTCGGAAAATTTTTTAACGATTGGAAGAAGCGTTGGCGCATGTGCATTGCTTCGAATGGATGCTACTTTGAAGGCGATAAAATAAATTTGGATGATGATTGAAAAAAATTCGTTTTATTTATAAATTACCGATACTATTCTTGTATATAGTCGTAGGTGTGTGGGGGATGTAATTATAATTGAAAGAAGAGTGAAGAAAAAATGTATATTAAATTAGATTTATTGATCGGTATTTATGCATAGAAAATAGTTCATATTTGTTCTACTAATTATTTCAATTAAAACTAAACAAAGATAAGCCTCTCTGCGCAACGGAGAGTACAATATTTTCGGCCAGTCCGTCTTTAGCGAATACAAAGTGGATGGTTTGCTCACGCGAGAACAATCCACATAAAGTTGTCCGCCTGAAACAGCCAACGTTTAGCTTTGTGTGTTCTTCATTGCTATTACGAATGTCAATCTAATTGGAACTTGACTGTTTTTAACCCTGGTCGAGACCAACGGTCTGATACACTTAGTCGAGACTAATGGTGCTTGGCTAGGCCAAGTGATGTTTACATACATTTTAAAACACTCTAGCGTTTGACCTAGGTGGGTCAAATAAATTGCGCCGGTTAGGTAATTTAAAGAGCTTTCAGGAAATGTATAATTCGCCGCCAAGGCCCCACCGGGAGCGTGGCAATAGGCGAAAATGGGTTTTCACCATGTCCCCCTTTTTTTTACTACAGTTGGGGGGGTATGGCGCCGGGGAGAATCAAAACCATTTTGCGAGTTAGTTCACCCCTGAGGATTTCAGGAAAGCCCTCAACCTCCCCTCTATTCCTATCAGGGGCGTGGCAATAACGTTCACAAAAAATGTAACATTTTGAGAAAAATTACATTTTTCTTAACCTTTAAAACGCTCTAGCGGCTAAAGTATTTGACCTAGTAAACATACAAACCAATTTGGACATGTAACGAACATTAAAACAGATAAATCAACCGTGCGAAGTGATAGAAACATATCAAAGTTCATATATTTTCATACAAAATATATAGGGTCTAGCCAAGCACCATTGGTGCACTAAGGTGTAATATTATAATATGCTTTTTTCGTCCTTTCCGATACGATATCCTTGAATTTTTTTCTGAATTCTATAAACAATAAAATTCTAGGAAGCTACCTGTAATCGCAAGTCGTTTGCTACACTCTAAATATATTTAAATAACATTTAAAAACAAAATATGCCTGGCCAGACCCGAGGGTCTCGATGAGGGTTAAATTCGATTGGCTCATTTGCCATCGTAGGGATAGTAATAAATTTTTGCCTCGGAACTTGGTTTGATTGGTTTGCTTCAAAAGACGAACATTTATTGGCATGGTATCCACAAATTACCAGAAAGGTGATCAAAATATGTTAAAAGGATTGGCTAGTAAAAATCATATGAATTTAATTTTAGTAGCGCCATCTAATACTATTAGACTGCTATTGCTTATAATCATCTGTATACTAAAAATATTCCTGCTACTAAAAGTGTACACAATGTGTTTAATTTTTGAATTATGGTTTAAGGTAACGGTAGACTTTCTGAAGAAATTCTTCAGATCAGATTACTATAGCATTTAGCTGTCATATGGTACAAGTTGACCGATCACAAGCGTGTGCTTGTTTGAAATATTTTTTATTTAAGAAGGGTCTTATTATAGTTTCGTCGCAAACAATATTAATGTTTTTTCTTTCTTTAATCTTAATTCGATATTTTCTAAAATATTTCTGTAACATTATGCATATTTTTTTTTGTTTACATCTATATAATTATATAAAAGAAAGTTGTTGTTAGTTACACCATTTATAACTCAAGACAGCTAAACCGATTTGGCTGAAAATTGGTGGGGAGGTAGCTTAGAACCATGGTAAGGACTGCAATGGGGTTTCGTCCATAGCTGAGGTATGCTCAGCCGCTCCAGGGTCAGCCTTGAGACCCACGAACCCTTAGCAAAAAAGAGACGAGTTTTATCCTCGTAAAGTTATATCCACACCCCCACTCCTTATGCGGACAGCCAGACCAGCGTGATGAAAACGAGCGAGATTGATGAGCCAGGCGTTGACGCTTGTTGAAGCTGGCACGGAGATGAAAACGAACGGAATTGATGAGCCAAGCGTTGACGCTTGTTACGACTGGCACGGTGATGAAAATAAACGGGATCGATGAGCCAGGCGTTGACGCTTGTTGCGACTGGCACGGTGATGAAAATGAACGGGCTTGATGAGTCAGGCGTTGACGCTTGTTGAACCTGGCACGATGATGAAAATAAACGGAATTTATGAGCCAGGCGTTGACGCTTGTTGCGACTGGCACGATCATGACAATGAACGGAATTTATGAGCCAGGCGTTGACGCTTGTTGCGACTGGCACGGTGATGACAATGAACGGGCTTGATGAGTCAGGCGTTGACGCTTGTTGAACCTGGCACGATGATGAAAATGAACGGAATTTATGAGCCAGGCGTTGACGCTTGTTGTGACTGGCACGGTGATGTATACGACGGGCTCCTCTGTGTAGGAGAGATTTTATTAATCGCCAACCGTCTTCGTTGGCCTCCAGCTATCAACTAAAACTGTACTCCACTTACGTGTCGCCTGTTAGTCACGTTAGTTTTTAATAACGCTGCCCTACGGTACGTAAGCAGTGGTACTGACGCTGTTCGAAGCAGCGCAGCTGTGCCCCTCATAGTAACGGTCGAGCCTTTGCGCGTACCGATACCTGCCTAACAAAGCGGCAGAGTCATTGCGAGCACTGGCATCACCAAAGCGTGATGCCTTTTCTACGCAATGCCTGCGAAGAACCCCATTCTACGGCAGAGTCATTGCGAGCACTGGCACCACCAAAGCGTGATGCCTTTTCTGCGCAATGCCTGCGAAGTACCCCATTCTATGGCAGTCATTGCGAGCACTGGCATCACACCGAAGTGTGATGCCTTTTCTCCACAATGCCTGCGAAGAACCCCATTCTACGGCAGAGTCATTGCGAGCACTGGCATCACCAAAGCGTGATGCTTTTTCTGCGCAATGCCTGCGAAGTACCCCATTCTATGGCAGTCATTGCGAGCACTGGCATCACACAGAAGTGTGATAACTTTTCTGCGCAATGCCTGCGAAATATCTACTTCTACTTTCACTTACCCCTGCTTACTGCTACTTTCCTACGCGATGCTGGGCGACCGTCCGGTTCGGCGAGCTGGAGCAAATGATCTCATTTGGTGTAAAGTGCTTGCTTTTATAGCAGCATACCTAGTCAATGCGGTGAAGTTTAGTACGTATGGTGGTATGGTGAGGGTACATGATGTACTGTGGAGCGAAGTTGACGTAAATTATTGTAAGGTGGTAAAAGCCACGTTACAGTCCCCCCCTCACTTCGGACAATGATACTTCGCTGGCGGCCGGTGGAAGGAGCGGTTTCGATCTCCCACGATGGTTCGGCTGGAGGCTGGCTGGCTGTGCCGTGAACGGGGAGCGGGTGTGGAAACCTTTATTTAATAGTATTTCTTAACCTATAGTACAAGGCGTCTTAGGTCTTATAGCTTACAACTAGTGACACCCATTTAATGTAATCGTATAAATGCAGGAATAACTATGGTAATGAAAGCTAATGACTTAATTATAACGGCTGCTCTGAGGTGTTACTCGTATAAATGAAGCACGCATCTGTCCTCGCCGTATCGCACCAGAACCCGGTCGCCTTCTAGCTTCTGTAGGGCTAGACGTCGGCCCCGGAAGAATAGCGTTCGCTTGGAGCGCTTGATAAAGTGCTGTCGTGTCATTACCAGCCCTTCCAGGAACCCTGGGATTTCGGTCACCGGTGTCACTTCTTGGTGCGATGTGTCAGGCGTGGCCGGTTGTGCGCTGATCTCGGCAGTTGGAGGCCGGGTCGTCGTCGGGGTTGGCGTCGCTTTTGGGTGAGGCGGCGTCGTCTCGACGTTGGTCTTGTCAATTGCTGGGGCAGACGCCCCATCGTCGTTCGAGCATGCGTTAACACTGGCAGTCGCTGTGTTTGCTGGTGTCTCGTGCGCATTCCTTACAAGTTGCTTATTAATGCTGGCTTCGGCCGTGGCGGTACTCGCTGCAGTGCCTCGCTGGACGAGTCGGATTGAAGCTGCAGCCGTCACTTCGCTTCGATCTGCTGAGAGCGTCACCTGAGCATTTGTTCTGCCTACGGGGTGTGTCGAGGTTTGGGCGGGGCGCAGTCCTGTCGTTGCACAGGCTTCGCGATTTCCTTCACATGCAGCTGGGACTCGTCTGGTGGTTGGTATTTTACGGGCGTTCGTGCTAAGCGGCGTCTGCCGCGGCAATGCTTCTAGTTCGGCTGGTTTTATGTCCGGCCGCGGTTGCTGTTTGCTGCCGCTGTGCTCCTTGGATGCCCTCGGGCGAGTTCGGGCGGCTGATCTGGTGACTTCTACGCTTATTGCGTGCAACGGGTGCACCTCGGTTGCATTTGTGTGCACACGAAGTCGTGCTTCCGGTGGTGGTTGTGGCTTTTGAGGCTCATCTGGTGGTTGTGGTTGGCGCTTGGTATGGCGGCCCGATGCGTGTGGCATTCCGCTGACTACGTGTTTCATTTCGTTTATCGCGTTAAGTTACCTCTCGGTTAGCATAGCAAGATGATCGGTAGGTGCCGGTGTGCTTAGGCGTGTAGCGGTTAGAGGTTGGCCATCGATGGTGATAGTCAGGTCACGCTTCCTTAAGAAATCCGTGCCAAAGATGACATGTTCCGAAAGCGTCGGTAGAGCTGATACAAGTAGTCGCGTAGACTTGTTACCCAGCTCTATTGTAACAGGATACATTTTCGTGCTAGGTATATACGTCTGGTTAGCTAGCTGAATGCGACGGGTCTGGCGTCTGGCTTTAATTTGGTGTTTATCTAGATGAAGTTGAAGTTCGTTACCGATATATGTGAGCGTGGCTCCGGTGTCCACCAGAGCTTCTATCTGCATGCCTGCGACAGTAATGGGCAAATAATAACGGCCATCTTGTTTCCCTTCTGGGTGCGGAATCGTTGCGTTGAGTGCTATTGTACTGGGTTTGGACGGAGTAGCTCGCATCGGCGCATGTGTAGGACAATTGCAGTCTCGAGACATGATTCCGTCGCGTCCACAGCGAGAGCAAAATATTCGCTGCTGGTTGCGACATTGGTGCCTTCGGTGTCCCCGCTGCTTACATCGCCAACAAACTTTCTCGCAGCAATACTTAGTACTTACCGCCGTCAAACAGTGATTAGTGTTTCTTGCTTGCCTGGCCTCCTCGCTTCTTAACAATTCGTAGTCTTCCGTTAATTCGAGTAGTTCGTCTACGCTGTTGAAATCGCTCCGACGGACATATAAGCGATATTCCACCCTTAGACCGTCGTATATACGCTCGGTGTGATCTTCATCGCGAAGTTTCGGGTGTTGGCGAATAAGCGTTTGGATAGCCAGCACATAATCATTTGCCTTCTCTCTGGGAAATTGCTTGCGCTGATGGATGGTTTCTTCCAGATGTGCGAGGTGACGTTTCGGTGAAAAGAACCGTTCAGCCTCGTAACGAAAGTCGTACCACGTGTTGATGGCGTTGCGTTTTACACGAAACCATTGCACCGCTTTGTCCTGCAAAATTTCCGGCATCGTAGCAAGAAGCTGGTTATTTGCTATAGAGTAGCACTCGGCGAGTTCCTCGCATCGCTCTAAAAAGTCGTGTAAATTTTTGCGACCGCTGTAGCGTATGTTCCATCGCCGCACGGAGTTCATAACCTCCAAATCTGGCAATTTTGCAGCCAGTGTGATGTCACGTGTTGCTATCGCTTAGCTGGGGATTCTCACTGTGGTGGTTGGAACGAGTATGGCGTTATCTTTCTTCGTTATCTTCCTCCTTCATTTCCCTTTCCAAAGCTTTTACCAGATCCTCCGTGGATTTATTGTGGCGCTTTGCACGGATGCAGGCGCTCAGCTCGCTACGGAGATCTGCTACGGTGCGCCCTTCGACGGCGATGTGGTGTCATCTGCACTCGGTGATTAATCGGTCCTTCTTCAGCCAGTAAATCCAAGTGGTCGTGTCCGTTTCCAGCGTTAGAGCCCTATTCGCTGGAGTACTGCGATGCTTGTGATTGTGTGGGGGGCGCGGCGAACCTGATTCATGAGCGTTGGTGACTGTTTCATGTTTTTCACTGTCACTCACGAAGTCAGGTCCCTGCTCGGGCGCCATTTGTAATGGGGTTTCGTCCATAGCTGAGGTATGCTCAGCCGCTCCAGGGTCGAACCCTTAGCAAAAAAGAGACGAGTTTTATCCTCGTAAAGTTATATCCACACCCCCACTACTTATGCGGACAGCCAGACCAGCGTGATGAAAACGAGCGAGTTTGATGAGCCAGGCGTTGACGCTTGTTGAAGCTGGCACGGTGATGAAAACGAACGGAATTGATGAGCCAGGCGTTGACGCTTGTTGCGACTGGCACGGTGATGAAAATGAACGGGATCGATGAGCCAGGCGTTGACGCTTGTTGCGACTGGCACGGTGATGAAAATGAACGGGATCGATGAGTCCGGCGTTAACGCTTGTTGAACCTGGCCCGATAATAGAAAATGACCGGAATTTATGAGTCAGGCGTTGACGCTTGTTGAACCTGGCACGATGATGAAAATGAACGGAATTTATGAGCCAGGCGTTGACGCTTGTCCGAAGTGTGATGCCTTTTCTGCGCAATGCCTGCGAAGAACCCCATTCTACGGCAGAGTCATTGCGAGCACTGGCATCACCAAAGCGTGATGCCTTTTCTGCGCAATGCCTGCGAAGTACCCCATTCTATGGCAGTCATTGCGAGCACTGGCATCACACTTCGGTGTGATGCCTTTCTGCACAATGCCTGCGAAGAACCCCATTCTACGGCAGAGTCATTGCGAGCACTGGCGTCACCAAAGCGTGATGCTTTTTCTGCGCAATGCCTGCGAAGTACCCCATTCTATGGCAGTCATTGCGAGCACTGGCATCACACAGAAGTGTGATGCCTTTTCTGCGCAATGCCTGCGAAATATCTACTTCTACTTGCACTTACCCCTGCTTACTGCTACTTTCCTACGCGATGCTGGGCGACCGTCCGGTTCGGCGAGCTGGAGCAAATGATCGCATTTGGTGTAAAGTGCTTGTTTTTATAGCAGCATAGCGCAGCTTTCGTCACCGTAGCGAGGTAAGTTGTATGCGTATGGTGCGTTAGTACGTATGGTGGAAAGCTCTAGCAGCTTTCATCATCGTAGTGAGGTGAGTTGGGTGCGTAGTCAATGCGGTGAAGTTTAGTACGTATGGTGGTATGGTGAGGGTACATGATGTACTGTGGAGCGAAGTTGACGTAAATTATTGTAAGGTGGTAAAAGCCACGTTACAGGACATAGGATACCTTTTTATCTCTTTATGTCAAAATTTAATACAACTCGTAAATACAAAATTTATGTTTCAAATCATAAGCATTTGTTCAAAATTCATGTTTGTAGGAATCATTTGAATATATGCTTACAATTTTATACAGATTTTTCTTCAAAAATAATTCAATTGCTATGTACTTGTAATAGTAGAAAAGAACTGCAACCAAATACGCGGTGCAATGGATTATAACGGGCTCAGTAATCAGTCCTTGAGTATGTATTATACAACATGCATACGAAAAGACTGATGTCATAACCTTTCCATCCGACTTTTTCGTCTTTCCAGGCCTAAGAACCGGTTCATCATGTGCAGTTCACTAGAATGACAGTCGACACACACCGACGCAAGAATTCGGTTTTATTACAGAGGGCTCAAATACTTCTCAGAATCAGTTATTCGTTGTTTTTATTGGATTATGAACTTGCGAGGCACCCACTTTGCGCATTGCTTTCGAATCTTTGGAGCATCTTTGTCCTCGGTGCTCAATTCGCCTGTTTCCAGCTTAGCAAATATATTTTGTACGGTGCATTTCCCTGAGCCCAAATTCAACAGTATTTTCCCCCGAAAAGCAATGCTTTATTAACAACCGAAATGCTTTATGATCCATTTTTTTGTAAACTAATACAAGTTGCTTTACAAAAATGCTATATCTCATTAACTAGTAGTTATAATCCAACTAATAGAAATCATATAGATGGTAATAGTAGTATTATCTATGTATCAGCCACAGTGAAGCGTGGACGGGTGCTCTAGTATTATATAAATTAAACAAATTTCTTAGAGCACGAAAGTACAGCTGTACACGAGAAAAGTTGCCAGATTGGGGGTGCTACATTTTCCTTAACAATTTTCCGTAAGTTTTTAATGAGATTCAGATCTGGTGATTACTCTGGCCAAGCCATAACACTAGCACCATGATCTGAAAACCATTTTTTGCAAGACCCGAAGTATGTTTCGGGTCGCTCTCTTGTTAGAATTGCCAAAATGCAAGGCGAAAATGGGACCCACACCACAATATGAGAAACAATCTTAATCCATTATATTGCCGCCACGGGGTTTGAAGGACCTAGTCGTGTAACGGACGTACATTTCTTTATTTTTTGGACGTCGGACTCACGCCCCAACTATCATTTCCTATCATATTAATTTTGCATTGAGACCATAAAATGTCGAACCATTTTTTTTTTAATTTTCAGCTCCATCCTAATTAATGTGTCGTTTTGCAAAATGAATACGATTGCATCTATGCCGTTTCCTCAGCATTTTCACCTTTTGGGACCATGTGCTAAAGCAATTTTTCTCCACAAGTCGTCTTCTTACTGTTCTTAAAGAAATGTTTGCACATAATTCTTACTGAATGGCAATATTTCGAACGACTTCCGCAGTCACTTTTTTCTGGTCGGCTTATTTTTTCAACCTTATTTAGGAAATTTTAAGGCATCAAATACAAATGTTTGAGCCATATTCCATATGTTTGCAATTTGCTTTTACGCGTGACCCATTCCTTGCAAATTTTGGACGCACAATCTATTCTTCTCTGAACAATGAGTTGCTCGACCCATTTTTTTAAATAAATTCATAATTGATACAATTATTCATTCCACAGATCAAATTAAGTTAATATAACTACTTATTACGCTTTTTAAATTCAATATTTTTCGTTTTTGAAACCATTTCGCTATTGATTCTATTATTTTGTCACTAAGCACGAGGCACGCTATTTACACTTTTTAAATTACTGTTAACTGTAAAACTCGACAACGCTATCTTTTCCTCTTTTTTAAAAGTACATATTATTGCCTTTGTTATTATACAGAAAAGTTACTACATAATTGAAAAATTTCAAAAAAATTTTGCCGTTGTTTCAAAGTAATACCTTTGATTTTATTTTATTGTCCGTAACTGTATATATGTACATCTTCGATCACATTGCTTATGTATTTGCTTATGTATTTGCACATGCAGATATGATTATGTATGCATTCAGAAATTCAAATATAGTTATTTTATCATTTATCAATGCACTGAACATACATATTTGGATATGTGTGTACCAGAGAGCTGCAACGAGTATGATAAAATCAGAACAAACAGTCGTGCCAAAAACACAATCAAATCAATTCAGCATAGACAACATTGTTAATCAATTCGTGTAGCCGCCAGCGTCAACTGACCTGATGCAACACGAACAATCTGTTCTTCGGCAATCACGATCGTGTAAACGTATGGCTGGCTTCGGTTGCAATCGTATCATGTCAGTTCTTAGCGCTGCGTTGATTGTTTGAATTGAAATGAAACTTTGGTTAAACTATAAGTAAATCTGCGAGTAAATCTATGAGTACAGCAAAAAACAACAATGCTCTGCTGGACTAATTTGAATAATGTGTAGCAAAAAATGAAGCAAAAATTGAAAATGTGCGCATGTTACAAATTTTCGAAGCGTAAACAATGGAAATTCCATCGAGTACGTACATACATACATAAATACATACATTTGTTGTATGTATGTAGTCGATGGAATTTCCATTATACATATAGCATATGTACATACATGCATACGTACATGAAATGAGTTAGTGCAGAGTTAGTGACGTGACGTGTTTTTTTTGGTGATCCGTTTATGGCCTCAAGTACGATAGGAAATAATCCTAAATTAGTTCCTAATAGAGCCCATACACGAGCACACAAGTGCGTTCGATCGGTATGTGTGCGTTTGCGGATTATCGTGTATGGGCTTGTTTGCGTACCGATCCATGTTCGCGAAAATGTTTGATTTTTTACGATCGGTGAGCGAACATGTGTATCGTGTATGGCATTGTCTGCGCACAAAATCTCATTTCTCTAGTGTCGCCGAACAGTGAAGATCGCGGACAATGGCAAGTGTTAAGGGGAGAGCCTGCTTTCGAGGCTTCAAAAAATCGATTTTTTTGAAGATTTTTTTGGGAGGGAAAAAAATAATTGATTCAAGCGAAATTTCTAGACTTTATAGTTATATAATTGAACATCTTTCACAAATTTTTTGGATACGAAATATTTGATATTCTGTCTTTGGGAAGCAATTGCCCGATGCTTCTAGCATGTACATTTTTCGGACGGCGGGCAGGATGCAGGCCGCAATTTCTATCGGAAACAAAAAATTCAAAGAGATTCATATTTTTTAATAATTTATTTTTTAGTTAAACTAAGATAATTCCAAAAAAAGTGTAAAATTTAATTTTTTTTTAAATTGAATAAATAGTGGCTTTGGACCAAAAAAATTTACTTTATGCTGTTTAAAAATATGTTAAAACTTGAATTTTCTTAATATTTTTTTTAGTTTAAATGGAAGATAATTTTATGCCAATGATAATAAACTTTGCCCTAATTCCGTACGACGTTTAGTTTTTTTCTATCCTGCCCGCCAATTAAGAATAATCGTAAAAATGAAAAACCGAGAAATCACGCTTCAAAGTTTTCGCTTTTTGCCTAAGCGCTCATACATATATATGCTAGAAGCTCGGCCACTATTTCCCTTCTAGCTTCGATAATATTTCAAATTCCCATCGATAACTTTGGGACATATTCTTAGATAATTTTTAAAAAATTAATAAAGATTTCCTATCAGAATTTATTGATCTTATTGGTTAAATGAGTCTCAGACCCCCCTCACAACCTTACACTACCACACCACATACATTATATACACCACCTCATCATTCACCATCATACCTTACCTACACACCACATCATCATTACATTCCACATCACACGCACACAAATACTACAACATCACCATTTCAACATACCACAAAAATAAAACAAAACGAAAAACAGTGCAGTGCGGTAAAGTCCAGTGGCGAACAAAAAAAAAAACAACCAAATAAAAGTGTGCAGTACAAAAACAAAACAGTGCAGTGAACAAGCAGAACAAATAAAAAAACCAACATTATTATTTATTAGAAACAAAAAAAAACAAGAAACAAAAGAAAGTGCAGTGCAGTACATTCAAAATATTACATACATTCGTACATACACACTAAAACAGTTCCAGCAAACAAAAAAAAAAAACAAAAAAACACAAACGCGCGAAACCTAAAACCAAAACATAAATAAAGAAACAAAAATCCATACAATCGGGCGCGAAAAACTAAAGCACCAATAAAACAAACAAACGGGCGCGAACATTAACACCAATATACATACATACAACAAAACAACAGTACAAGGAGGTAGCCAGCCAGGAGGGAGCACAGGACGGGAAACAAACCAAGAAGAAGTCATTAAGGCAACATATGTACATGCATATACGGAGTACCAAGTGAGCGTATTATGTTCACCTTAATTTAATATACAATTATGCTAATATGTATGACTGATATTACAGTATATACATATGTGTATATACATAATTGCTCATAATAAGTATTAAATTGATTGCCTATATAAGTATGCTTACGTTCGTGTATTCCAAACACAATAAACAATCCATCCAAATAAATATTCAATAATTAACTTGCACTAGTATCTGGCAATACCTCTTATACTTATAGCGGGATTCTGTAACCAGTCTCTAGTCTCTATTTGAGACATTTTGAGGCAAAGTCTCAATTTGAGACTAGTTACTATTCACTAAACAGTCTCTAGCGTTAGTCTCAAAATATTGCCTCAGACCTGGTAGTTAGCAGGTCACAAAACTAAAAAGAACTCTTGTCTGCCATTTTGAATATACTGAATAGAGATCATCATAGATATTAATCGATTGTCGTTTCTTTATATTTTGTAAGCAACTCAAACACGAAAAGGTTAAAAATAAACCAATTTTATATAAATTTCGTAAATATTATGAAACAAAGTCAACATATATTTTTATTTTCATTGATAATTGTGTTTTTTGACTATGTTATAGAAAATTTAATATTTGTTATCGACATATTTATTTTCATTCAAGTGTAAAAACATCTCTGAATAATGAAATGTAATAGATTTTGTGACTGTCGCTTACAGAATAGCAATATCATCTCAAGTCTCAAAAATTGTCTCTAACTTAAAATCTCAAATTTAGAGACTTGAGACTGTCTCAAGTTACAGAATCGCACGGTTAATCAAGTAATAAGCAGGATTGCTTAAAATTAGTAAGCAAAGGCAAAAATTAAAAGTATAACATAAAAAGCAATCAAAAAACAAAAACAGTCTTACAAACATACATACATACATATATGAAATTGCCTTTTATCTCTATGCATATTTTTAATATACAAGTATGTTATATCAACAACAAAAACAAAGTACATAATAAACATAACAAATTAACAAATAACATACAAAGTGCATTCTGGAATATACCTGCACTTTACCCACTTCGCTTTGCGCTCTTCTCTCAGAGCGAACATACATACATATATTTGTACATTTAATTATACGGCATAGAATCTGCCTACAATTTTACCCTACACTGAGTACTATTAAATTATTGAAAGTTCACATAATTTTTAAACATAAATTCGATACAAATTTGGTCATATACACATGCATATTGCATTTTCAAAGCCCACATTGGCCCGCAATACCTCTTGTTCTTTGACAAACAAAAACAAGCAGGATTGCGTACAAAAAGCAAATTGATCTCTCTAACGAGCTCTCAATTGCTTAAGAAATACATACTCATAAACCCACAAACAATTCGTCCATGCTTAGGTAAATAGCGCATTGATCTCTTCAACGAGCTCTCAGTTGCACAAAACACAAGTACCTACAAAAACAAGTACATACAAATTTGAATATTTACACATACATTTACACATACTATACATCTATATAAAAGCCGTAAGCATAAGCGCAGACGGCAAAAATACCTGCGCTATATTGGAAAACCAACAAATTACGCGGGTTAAATAAAATTCACCACATTACATAAATATCGCTTCAAAGTCCACATTGGCATCCATCTGGCAATACCCCTTGTTCTTTGACCGTCAAAAACAAGCAGGTTTGCATATAAAAGCATAATACATACATACATACATATATACATATGCATGTACAAAGTGCAGTGATCTCTGCTCGAGCTCTCACTAGCCCATAAGATAATTGCGAAAGATCCGCTTATAGGCATACCCTATAAGAATTACGGGTACAAAATATAAATAAAAGAAACAAAATAAATAATAATAAATAAATATTATATATATACATAGATATTTACAAAAATATACATATGTATATTAAGGTGGGCCAAAAAAAAAATTTTTTTTTTTTTTTCTTAGTTACCATGAAAATCTCGTCCGACATGACTAAAAACAAGTTCTGGTAAAATCTTAGCTCTTAATATTAATATTAAGAGGTGCCTCATCGACATTTTCGATTTCCCATATAAATTACACAGGAAATTTTGCTTTTTTTGTTTGGATTTTTAATGTACACAAACAAATAATCGGTAAGCGATAATCAACACTTATTCTTATAGGAAATTTAACGATCTACAAAATGGTCTGGAACATTTTTTTGCTGAGTCAACTCATTCGAAGTTATTCGTAGTTAAAGTCCAACAAAAATTATAAAATAATCTCCTCAATTTTTCATCTTATATTACAAATTGATGGCTAAGAAACATAATAAATCATATTTTTTCGATTTATCTCATTATAAAATATATATATAAATAATTCATAAAAGAAATTCATGCAATCTTTTCATGCTGAACTTAATTGTTCATTTTCATTACTATTTTTGTATTATTATTATTGTATAGTACATATCGATCTTAGCGACACCTATATGGCAATATAAGTAAATATTATTCAAGCTTACGTCAATCTCTCCAACTTTGTTTTTAGCAGGAATAGCCAAAACCGCTACTCCCCTCCTTCCTTTGCCTAGAGAAATCCGCCATATTTTTTTGTTTTCATTTGAACAATGTTGCCACTGCTCAGTACGCATATATAGTTTTGTGCACATCTAAGTTTTCAATTACAATTTTTCATAATACAAAATATCAAAACTGAAAACAAACTATTAAAAATAGTTTACATATTTATAAATAATAGCATTCGACGCTGACTTTTAGTTATTTTAAGAAAACTTCAAACATATTGAAGACAACTTTTACAATTACTACAGAATATCGAGATTGGCAACCCTGCGTCCTACGGCATTTTTCGCTGTTCACTTACATTACGCGCCCATAAGATAGGTCGTATCAGCTGACACAGGCCACGGGTCTTCGCTATTTGCGCTAATACTGTCTGATATCTTGAGCCGTTTTGATTCGTATCTGATTATTGTATTTAATAACAGTAAAGTGAAATTAATATTGAAAGTTTTTGCTGGTATCTAAAAATGAGCTGCAAACCGATTTACTTAATTGGTGCTCCCAACCCGAACGTATTTGGCCGTAAGTTGCCTACCGTTAAAGAGGTTATGTCTGTGTTTTTTTATCATCATGTTGTATTGATGGAAACAATTAACAAAAGTTTGGTGAATACCGTAATAAAAGTTGAAAAGCAATGGCATTCTGCGGGGTTACCAATTTGCAGGAGACAAAACGCTGTAAAAAAGTTGCGAAGTTTACATTCTAAGTGGAAAAGTGTACAGAAAAATCAAAATAGATATGATTCAGCAGCTCAAGTAAATAACCAGTCTCGTTTTCAAAAGAAGTTGACTGAACTCTTTGATATTAAGGATTCGAAAAGCGTTGACTCTCTAGATCGTGACAAAAAAATTTTTCTAGCGGGACAAAAAAGTTCGAATCGAAGGGGAATCATTAATTTAGATTTACAACCAAATACTCAAGTGGAAGAGATGGTTGTTGAAGAAATAAGTAAGTATTCTATATAAAATGATGCTTAATAATCAAATTTTATAATTCATTAATTGATTTTTATGAATGATAAATGTATTGTAAAATTAATTTATTACCTTATTAGAAACTATTGTCAACTATAAAATATCAATAAATAAAACTAAATGTAACCGAATTTGATTTATTTTCAATTTCGACTATTTTATTTTATTTTTCTTGAAATTGGCAATAACTTACTAACATATTAAAGCATTTTTATTTGTTCATAAATATAATCAAATTTTCAATTGCAGTACAGCCGGTAAGAGATACTGAACTTCCTATTACCAAGCAAGAATCTGATATAATAGCATCTCAATCATCAGTAAGCTTAACCTCAAAATCAGTATCAGACTATGAAAATGAATTAACTCCCCCTTTTGTTCCCAAAATTAAAGTAATGACACCAGAATTGGTTGCTGCATTAGATCGTTCAAACGTTTCTAGTAGGAATGCTATGTATATTATTTCTGCAACTCTGAAGAGCGTTGGAGTTGATTTAAAAACTGTAAATATCAGCTATAAGACTATTCAGCGCAGTCGTAATGTTTTACGTAAAGAAATTGCAGAGGGGTTAAAAGATGGGTTGAAGCTTGAAGCTAATTATATTGTGCACTGGGACGGGAAGCTTTTAACCGATATCACGGGAACTGATACTGTAGATAGACTTCCAATTATTTTGACATCATGTGGTACTGAACAATTGTTGGGAGTGCCGAAGCTGAAGTCAGGAAGTGCCAGTGATCAAGCAGTTGCCATTCTGGAAACTCTCAAGCAGTGGGGTGTTAGTTCATATGTCAAAGGGATGTGTTTTGACACAGCAGCTATCAATACAGGTCAGTTATCAATTAGATTTAAGCTAATTATTTCAATAACAAATATTATATGTTTGTTTTAATTTTTAGGAATTCATCAAGGGACTTGTGCTGAATTAGAAAAAGCTTTGAATCAAGAGTTGATCCATTTACCTTGTCGCCGTCATATCTTTGAGCTTGTTTTGAAAGGAGTGTTTGAGGTGTATTGGCCAACCACTTCAGGCCCAAACGTTCAGTCCTTTTCTAGGTTTAAGAATAATTGGGATAATCTCAATAAATCCAATTTCAAGGTTGGAATGGACGATAGTACTGTTAATGAAGTATTATCAAATAGCAAACAAACATTAGTAACCTTGATTGAAGAAAATTTACGGGTACGAATTCATAAATTAGACTTTATACAAATTATAAACGCAATGTGTTCTTGATGAACATATCAGAGTTTCCTCACTCAACAAGACAATTTAAATTGAAATTTGTATGTCTACTTTACAGGTTTGTCAACCAAGAGATGACTATAAAGAACTTCTGGAGCTATCGCTGAATTATTTGGGAGAAAAGCCAAAACCGAACTTTACGTTTAAATATCCAGGTCCAGTTCATCATGCTCGTTGGATGGCGAAAGCCATTTATTCGTTAAAAATTTTTCTCTTTAGAGAAGAATTTAAACTAACAGCGCGAGAATTCAATGGCTTACGTGAAGTTTGTATTTTTCTCGTTAAAATTTATTTAAAAGCTTGGTACACTGCTCCATCTGCGATTCTGGCACCATACAATGACCTGACCTTCATGCAAGACTTAGTTGAGTATAAAACTGTGAACAGCTCCGTATCAACAGCAGCTTGTTCAAAAATGATAAATCACCTGTGGTATTTGAGTGAACAGTTGGCCATTATTTCTCTTTTTGATGATAATGTGCCTCTACCCATTAAACAGAAAATGATTCAAGCTTTGAATAAAAAAGAAATAAACACTAATCCAAAAAAAAAAAATTTAAATTGAACCAGGAAATTCAGACCAATTCTTATCACTAGATCTGAGTGACTTTATTTCGAAAAAGTCAATGACTATATTTCAAACATTCGATTTACCTACTGACTTCATTGACAAAAATGTGGAATCTTGGTCACAGGATGAAAGCTATCAAGAGAATCAGGAATTTTTTAAGAGTCTCAGCGTGGTCAATGATGTAGCAGAAAGAGGTGTTGCTTTAATAGAGGAGTACAACAAATGTCTTACCAAAAATGAAGAACAATTGCAATATTTATTGCAAGTTGTTAAAAATCACCGACAAAAATTTCCCGATTGTAAGAAAAAGATTTTAGTTTTATTTTGATATAATGAATATCTAAGAAATATGAAATAAAAAGTTGTGTTGCAATCGAAAAATTACTGAAAAATGGTAAAATAAGTACTGAAAAAATTAATTTTATTAAACGATTATCGATATTTTGTGAAAATTCTATGGTTACATCGCTAAACACTCGATAAGTTTTACGAAAAATATGATTTATTATGTTTCTTAGCCATCAATTTGTAATATAAGATGAAAAATTGAGGAGATTATTTTTTATAATTTTTTGTTGGCCTTTAACTACGAATAACTTCGAATGAGTTGACTCAGCAAAAAAATGTTCCAGACCATTTTTGTAGATCGTTAAATTTCCTATAAGAATAAGTGTTGATTATCGCTTACCGATTATTTGTTTGTGTACATTAAAAATCCAACAAAAAGCAAATTCCTGTGTAATTTATATGGGGAAATCGAAAATGTCGATGAGGCACCTCTTAATATGTAATATTAAGAGCTAAAGATTTTACCAGAACTTACGAGTTTTAGTCATGTCGGACGAAGATTTTTCATACGTAACTAA